>NW_010255786.1:0-10827 GCF_000690775.1 Eurypyga helias | reverse complement strand
TCTTCAGGGCTGCTCTCAATCCATTTTGATTCAATTTGATATCATCCTTCGTGGCATATTAGTCCTTCAACAGGAACATGGAAATTAATACTGAAACTGCAGAGTGCACATACAAAGGAAAAAAAATACCCAAACCCACCACCAAACCACCAAGAGTAAGTGGGTTTAGAAAAGGAGTTTTATTATGAATGAGTATATGGCAGACCTAAAGGGACCTTAACTATGCCATTAATATTGGGCCAGAAGGCACCTCCTGCCATACAAAGTGATGGGATCACAGTGACCCCAGTCAGGACAGGCCAGAAAAAGCAATCCATGCAAGTGAGATAAGGCAGCACTGCAGACTCACAGTCTTAGGGAAGACGATGTTTTCCAAGCAGGCTCCTAATGAGTTAGGCATTCTCAGAAGCCTGAGTAGGCTTAAGACAAGTAGTATAATTGTGTCTTAGAGCAATACATTTTTTGTTCAGTGAATTTGTTTCTGGATTGCTTTCCAAACACTGAAACGTTCATTAGTACTGTCACTGCCTGTGTCTATAAGGATCTGACCTACTCTGCCTAAGCTCACCGTTGTCAAGCAGGGTGAGTTTCTTTAATTGTCTCTCTTTCCTTAGTTGCCTTGTAAGGGAACCATGGTATTTCTATTTATTACTCACTTAAACTTATAGTAATTGGGTTTCTTTTCTTAACCTTCTTCACACACTGCATACTGAGTCTGACAACACACTTCAGTTTGTCCGGACTGACACATCTGATCAACACTCCCATTTAAAGGTGCTTCTGCTGAAATCAGAAGTACTGTTAGCTCAAACCTTGTTATTAAATACAGTTTGGAAATAAAACTCTGGCCAGTAGCCACCTTTAATCTGCAAGTGTTTTTTCCTTTGGAAAAACTTTTATCCTTTTTTACAGTTGCTCTCAAGTTGTTAAAAATGGTTCTGAGCAGCTAAATGAGGAGGGAAAATCACAAAGCACTGAAGAGAGAGGAAAAGGCAGACAAAGTTAAAACCTGGAAACTTTCTGGAAGCAAATCTGGAAATTTATGAAGGTGCGTGTGGCAGGTGAAGAGCTGAAAATACACATGTAGTTTTTCTTTTGGTTGAGGGTGGGGTTTTTTTTGTTTGTTTTGTTTTGTTTTCTTCTTTTTTCCCCCTACATATGGTTTCCAGCATGAATCTTGTTCATGTAGAAGGTCTCTCAGGGGTAGATGGAGGAAAATGCTCCTGCTCACTGCCAAGCCTTCCTGGGACCTAGACTGTGACTTCTCAGAACCGAAATTTGACACAGGCGAGGTAATTTTAGGTGTAGATTATACAATGAATCAAGGTATGTTGGAGAGTTCCACAGTGAGTCCAGATGTCCATACCAGTAAAACCATTGTCAGTCAGCCCCATGGACCTGTTTTTCAACTTGTCAGTTGCTTTATGTACTTGCAAAGTTGCACTAACAAAGACACCTTCCCATACTGAGCTGTGCAAACACTTGCACCCTCACTTGACCTGCTATTCAACACCACCAGTACACAAGTGGGAGATCTGGCATTCAAACATTCTCCAAGACAATCTACACTCGTAATACCACATATTTGTGCAGGTGCTGGAGTCAGTCAAATCTGCAGGCGTATGCACAAGGAGGATCAGTTTTGTACACACATAGCTTCAAAGGCCAAGAAAAGACTTGGCTTCAAATATAGTCTTTACTACTTCAACACTAACATAATTTCATATACTTACATAAACTTAATTGATGGCATAGTCTGAGAATGGAAAGACATAAAACAATTGCAAAATATTTTAAAAGGTCTTATAATGCATGCTGGCTAGAAAGAGTAATGTGCATTTTGTATTACAAAGCAGTCTGCCTTTTTTCATCTCTCTATACACTTTGGGACTAAATAGATTCGTAAGTCCATTATATGTACTTATAACAGCCCACTTAAAACAGTGAACAAAATCACTCTGAATCTGAGACAAGTCAAGACACTGCTCATCTCTTATGTATTTGCCTAGCATGGGCTCCTTTATGAACACTGGTTACTGTGTATGTTTTCTTAACTCAGCAGCAATACTGTTTATAATGATAACATTTTTGGTGTACAGATGAACGTTCTTGAAAGGAAACAATATTTATGATGCGTAAATGAGTTCTGAGTAGAGGTTAGTTTCAAAGGGAATTGCAGTTCCAGCCACACGTCCACGTTATTGTAAATACCAGCCCCACCAAACCCAAACTCTACACCTAAACAGCCTTGCATTTCTTTAGCAAATGGAGGTGAGGATCCAGATGAAAATGGAATACAGCTCTTGAAATCAATATCATAGTTTTCATTTATATCCACTTCAAAATATTTTTCCTGCATTTATGTAACCAGTCAGCAGATACTAGCCCATGCGGAAGGAGTACTCCTGCCAGATCAAATGACCGAAAAAGGCCTCAGCTCTATTCTTCCATTTTATGTTCAACTTCAGTGTAGCTCCAGTGATTTTGAGGAGAAACTTTCCTACAGGGAAGGGAACAATTCCACTCTACGTGATCACCTCACACAGTTAAATGTGTATTTGGAAAGAAAATGTGTGTCAAGATGTGTATGCATTTTCACATGCACATGCATGTGTTTCTGTGAGAAGCTGCTAGAAGCTTCCCTTATGTCCAATAGAACCAATGCCAGCCAGCTTCAAGACAGACCCACCACTGACCACACATGCACAAAGAAATGCAAAGGCTGGAGGGATTTGGAGACAAAAAAGGACCCAGGATTGGCAAGCTGTTTGTTGCTTGCTAGGTACTGTACAGCTTGTATTTAGTAAGACAGAAAAAGACAAGAAACCCAGGTGTCAGGAAGAGGCAAATCTATGTGACTGTGCTGATTATAGACTTAAAAATAATTTAATGAATGTACTTTTATTACTATATGAGACTTTTATCACTAGATATAGGCTAAAGAAAAAATCCTACTTCTTTGCTCAGTAGCCAAGGAGTGATGACAAGAAGATATGGTTTTAGAGTTAATTTTAATCATGTAGCAAGGCTTTTATAGAAAATGAACTTATGAAAAATATCCTCAGATATAAAGGTTAGTGCATGTAAATGAAATTAACAGATAAACAAAAGTAGGTCTATGGTAAATAATATTTTTATTACTTCAAAATGTGCATTTTGAGAGTTTAAAGGAATAATTAATTAAGAGGCAGGAAAATTTAAGGACAAATTCAGAGGAAATATTCAATAGAAATTCCTTTAAATAAGAATTTAACACAGACACACCAAAAAATCTGTAAGCCTCTACATCCTCAGAACCAAATAAAAAAAATGAAATTATCATTTGGGGAAAGAGAATATTTGATATAGAGGAAAATGCAGCAACAAAAAGAATTAGTTGTTATATAGAACATCAAAATCAATTAAAAAAATTCTTTGTCCATAAATGAACAAAAAGGAAGGTCAGTCATACAAAGAGACTATAGCTGAAATTAAAACTAATTTACAGGTGACCTCCATGATACTTTGCCTTAGTTTCAAAAAGAGCAAATACAATTGGTCAAAGAGTTCCCTTCAACTGAATAAGAAAACTGCAGCAAAACAATGTCTTTTGTACCATCTACCCAAAGGCCAGTCAAGCCACTTTCTCAACAGACAGAATGACTGTGACTATCCCGTATAGTTTTCCATGTAACAAATCAGATTACCATGACTCAGTTCAAATGATGTGAAATCTTTCAACACGATCTGTGAATGAGGGCTGGATTTCAATGCAGGTAGCACTCAAGAAAACTGAAGAAAGTAAGTTTAGGTCTTATAAGTAAAAAATAAGAATAAAGACCTGAGAATTACAGCACAGTCAGCCTAATGGTAGTAACCAGCAAGACACCAAAACATATAATTAAATAATCAATTTGTGAATGCTTAAAGATGAGGGAAAACAGCAGACAAATTTGTCAGGAGCATATCATGTCAGATTAGTTTGATTTCCTGTTTGAAAAGAAATTTCGTTCCCATTGGACGAAGAAGTTAGAGACATGAGGCACTTTGACTTTAGTAAGGCTTTTGACACTCCCTTTTGATATCCTATAGGGAAATTTCAAACATATGGCCTATAATAAATTATTACAAGGTATGTGTAAAGCTGATCTAAGAAAGTACTTAAAGATAATCATCAGCTATTCAAGACAAACTAGGAAGACATCCAGGAGGAGGGTGAACAGTATATGTATGCAAATAATTATATGGAGACCAATGTGATACAAAAATTTTATTACAATTCAATAAAGAACTTTTACAATGGAGAAATTGCCGAAGCATTTAGTTTCATCACTTTCTAGATTAAATATTCTGCCTACGAAATACTGAAATAATTATATTAATATTTTCTAAAATAACTCACACATTTGAAAATGTGAAAATATTATAAATTGATAAGATTATAAAACAAAACAAATCGTGTCATGTGGCATTTCTATCATCCACACAAAAATATTTTTCTCCACACTTTAAAATATAAATATTTTGGAGAGGATCCAAATGTTATTATAGTAAGACTGATGATCTGTTGGTTCCATATTCCCAAGAAAAACAGAAGAAATAATCATCTTAACTTTCAATGAGCAAGAGCTGGATTAAATAGTAAACAGGCCTTTGAACAATATAGAGAGCTGAGCACTGAACAAGACAGCTAAAAATGTCATTGGTGTTTTCTGAAAAATAGATCAAAAAACAAATGGTGAACATGGACAGAATCTCCGTGTCCCTGTATCTTTTCCAGTCTTGTACTCCTGCGTAGTCTTTAGCTTCCTTGGCAGTGAATGCAGTGGTGTCACCATTGTGCCCAAGGATATCAGGGTCAGAATGTAGGCTTCATGATATTGAGTGTATATCCTTTGAGTCAAGATCATTGTGGTGGGTTGACCCTGGCTGGACACCAGGTGCCCACCAAAGTTGCTCTAAAATTCCTCTCCTCCGCTGGACAGAGGAAAAAGTATAACAAAAGCCTCATGGGTTAAGGTAAGAACAGGGAGTGGTCATTCACCAGTTACCATCATGGGCAAAACAGACTTGACTTGGGAAATTAGTTTAAGTTATTGTCAGTCAAATCAGAGTAGAGTAATGACAAAATAAAACCAAATCTCAAACCACCTTCCCCTCCATCCCTCCTTTCTTCCAAGGCTCTACTTTACTCCGAATTTCTCTATCTCTTTGGCCTGAGCATTGCAGGGGGTCAGGGAATGGGGGGTTGTGGTCAGTCCATCACAGGTTGTCTCTGCCTCTCCTTCCTCCTCAGAGGGAGGATTCCTCACACTCTGCCCTTCTCCAGCCTGGGGTTCCCCCACAGGAGACAGTCCTCCACGAACTTCTCCAATGTGAGTCCTTCTTACCAGCTGCAGTTCTTCACAAACTGCTCCAGTGTTGGACCCTCCTGTGGGGTGCTGTCCCTCAGGAGCAGCCTGCTCCAGTGTGGGTCCCCCTCAGGGTCACAAGTCCAGCCAGCAAACCTGCTACAGTATCGGATTCCCATGGGGTCACAGCCCAGTTCGGGCATTCCTCTGCTCCCGTGTGGGGTCCTCCCCGGGCTGCAGGTGGGTCTCTGCTCCCTCATGACCCTCCATGGCTGCAGGGCACAGCCGGCCTCATCATGGTCTACATCATGGGCTGCCAGGGAATCTCTGCTCCGGCACCTGGAGCACCTCCTCCCCTCCTTTTCCACTGACCTGGGCATCTGCAAAGCTGTTCCTCTCATAGCTCGCTCACTCTCTCTGCTTGCAGTTTCACAGGTCTTTTATCCCTCCTTCTGAACCACGTTAACCCAGAGGTGCTACCACCATCACTGATGGGCTCAGCCCTGGCCAGTGGCAGGTCCATCTTGGAGCTGGCTGGAATTGGCCCTATGAGACATAGGGGTAGCTTCTCACAGAACCCACCCCTATAGCACCCCTGCTACCAAAACCATGCCATGCAAACCCAATACAATCATTATTTGCATTTCAGTTACTAAAAAATGCTGTAGATGTCCGGCACAATGTAAATGTTTAAAATTAATCAAGCCTTGTTAGTTACAGAGATAGAAATGTCCAATGTGGGCTTCTTGACAAGACAGAAAGTAAAAAAAAAAAGGATCCTGAGAGACTTTATGCGTAGTTAAATGTTTAAAAAGTTGTTCTGATCAGCAATGTTGAGTTTCTCTCTGGACACTGCATTGTCATCTCTAAATGTCTAAATGTCATAAGGCAAACCCCTGCAATAACTGAGAACTACTGTATACAAGACATGAGTAAATTAGAGCTGGGAGTTTTTTTCTTTTCTTTTGTTCTGGCTTGTGTGTGGGTTTTTTTTGTTTTGTTTTCTTTTTTCCTCCAAAGTACTCTGTTTTAGTAAATCCAATATGTTTTGTGAAGACAGTCAAACAGAAAGCTCTGTCAGAACTAAAGTGAGAGAGAGAGGAGTATAAAAGAGACTGTAGTTTTGTAACTACAGTGTAATACACAATATAAAAGAATTGAATTCAGGTTGGTTTGGAGTGACAAGGAGGAAACCAGGATTTTTTGGTACTCAGGCAGACCCAGGATTTGAACAATCAAGCTGTAGAGTAACAGTTACAGTTAGAAGCATCAAACAGGTTCAAAGATTTGGGGGTTTTGGCCTACACTGAAACAGAATTTAAAACCTTTCGAAAAGGGTCTAAACTTAAATCTATCTTTGTGATCAGTGCTTTGTGGAAGTCTATACTTCTGTGTAAAGGAAAACCCATCTTTTCTCAGGAACGAAAATTGTGTACCATCATTACTTCCCTCCAGTTTCCTCTGTCCAGTTCCATTTGTTGAATTCCAAAAAGTATTTGACTGAATGAGGTCAAAAAGAAATTAGGGGGAGCCAGATTATGTGTCTGAGTAACTTGGCAAAGAGTTTGTAGCTAATTGAGATATTTTACTGGCTAAGATGCCCTGGCTTCTTGCCCAGTCAACAGACCCCTTGGAATAAGCTGTAAGATCGTTAGTGTTCAGGTTAATACCAGCTGACCTGTGAACCTCTCTTTTTCTGAGAGTAAAAAGAATTGCATGGTCCCTGTAGCATGGGAGAGTGATGCTTTAATTGTGCTATTTTTCATTTCCCTGCCTTTTGACATGCACTGCTTTTTTTTTTTTTTTTTTCACAGATGACTGACTGACCTGTAAATGATGATTAAATAATTTCTTTAACAACTTCAGTGAATTTCTGGGCTTACTTCTTGCCTTCATGTAGGTACTGCATGTGCTCCAGACCCCTAAAATCTATTAACACTTTTTTGTTTTCTGGGTCTTAAGTATGAGTTGAGGATATAAAAATCAACTTAATATGCATGTACAAGTCATATGTGTGTATTTACATTCCACTGGTTATGATCATTGTTTCTTTTTTTTTCTCCCATATCTCTGCCAATAATACCTTTCAGTATTTGGTTCTTCCTCCTTGTTATGCTAACTGGGATACTGTATGTACTGATATTCTGGTTTCCAGGGTATTAGAAAGCACTAAGAAAATCACCAAGTTCAATAAAGACAAAAGTCTGAGCCGATTATTTTAGATTTTTCTTTTTCCTTGCCCTGCTGGTTTCATGACCACTGATTCTTCTCTGGTGACTTTTCCTGCTGACTTAGAAAACCATATTGCTCCATCACAATTGGACCTGAGCAGTGTAAAGAGCAACGTTTTTTGTGTGCTTTTTCATGTCCACTCACACAGAAATATAAATTTCATGCTTCCATAGAGAATCTCGTGCTAAGAATTCAACACACATTCTCTACAGTCTGAAGTAGCAGCATAGAGTAGCTCAATAACTCTTGAATGCATGTTTCTGCATAATAGGTGAGATTCAACATAACATTCAGTTTGAAATGAATTTGAGATCTTATGGGCAATGTGGATGAGGATCCCCAGACAGTCCTCTCATAGGTGAGTGGTCTGCCTATGGGGTTACGATATAGGTAAGACAGGTAACATCATCATCGTCTTCTGATATGCTCATGGGAAGTGATAGTAGCAATGGTGTCTGTAAAGTGCCTTCTCCAGAAGATGGTGTTGGATCAAGTCCTACAAGGGACATGGCGGAGGAGCACGTAGTTTGTAGATACTGATCAAACTTGGGTGTTGAATCTGCAATCTCTGCCTGACAGCACTGGAACATTATTGGCATGTGTAGGGGCAAAATATCTAATGCTCATCTCTTGAACATTAAACAGGGAAGTGACACAACTGATTAAGAGCTACCTACCTGTACTCCTTTATGACCCACTTAGTGTTGAGCTATAATCCACCTGTGTTGCCTCTGGTCCTTGGTAGCTAAAGACAATATCAAACTATAGACCTCCAAGAAAGGGAGTGGCTGCTTATAGTATTTGCAGATTGCTTGATATGTATGCTCAGAACATTCACGGATTATATCAAATCAGGGAAAATGGTCAATCCACAGGAAGGCAGGTTTGCACTTCAGGGGAACCTCAAACAGGCTGGAGATGGAATATAATGAAATTCAAAACCGGGAAATGCAACGTGCTGCAGCTGGGGAGGAATAACACCCCAGAGAGCACAGTCTGGATGTAGACAGACTGGAAAGCAGCAGTGCAGAAAAGGTTCTGAGGGTCCTAGTGGACAATTTGACCATGAGCCAGCAATGGGTCCTTGTGGACAAGGCAGCCAACAGCATCTTGGGCAAGGAAAGTGATCCTACCCCTCTACTAAGTACTGGTAAAATACATCTGGAGTTCTGGTTCCAGCTCTGGGATCCCCAGTACAAAAATTTCATGGGCATACAGGAAAGAGTCCAGAGAAGAGCTTTAAAGATGTTTATGGGACTGGATGGAGCACCTGATAGGTGAAGCGACATTGAGAGAGATAGGATTGTTTAGACTGGAGAATGTGCATGAGTACCCATTGTGGGGTGGGAAGGAAGATGGAGAGACATTCTTTTCAGTAGTGCCCAATGAAAGGTAGAGAGGCAGCTGGCACAAATGAAAATATAAGAAATTCCATTTAAACATAAGAAAATCTTTACTATACAGATGATCAAACACTGGAACAGGTTGCCAAGAAAGGTTGTGACATCCCCATCCGTGGAATTATTCAAACCCTGAGTGGACATGACCTGAGAAACAAACTTGTTCTAGGTGACCTTGCACTGAGCAGGAGGTTTGACTAGACCATGTCCAGAGATGGCTGGTTGAGAGGGAGTGGACACAAGTTGCGAAAAGGGAAATTACATCTAGATACTGAGAAGAAAAAAAATGAGATGATTTCAAAGGTTCCTTCCCTTCAAAATTATTCTATGATTCTGTGTTTTTATGGCAGCAGATGAAGCAATGTGCATTGCTCTTTGCTCAGAAAATATTGTAGGTGGGAAGCAAGATTTACTGAGAGGTTTGAAGTCTTGGACTGTTCCTTTCTATTCTTCCTTCCCATATCTCAGTCAACACACAAGACATGAGAGATAGTGTAGTTCTGTCTCTGATTTCTGCCTGACATTTTTTTCCTTTTACAATTCATAGTGATGTAGTTAGCTTCGCTTTAGAATTAATTGTCCCTTGAAAATTAATTCCTTTTTACCTTGTAAGATGGTGTTTCTGGCAGATTTTTTTTCTATCTGTTTTCTTGGTTTTTATCAGTAGAAAACAATATTGTATACTAAAAGGATTTGAGTTGATTTGTTTAAACATGCAAAAGACTGAAGATTCATGTGACAAAAACCCCACCATTTGTTTCATCTTTGGTCAAGGAAAATAAAAATATCTTTAATTTCTGACATATCCAACAATATGTTGTTTTGATAACCAGGATATACAAATTTTGTGATCCAAAGTGTTACCAAAACACCACAAATTATGCCTCTTTTGTGTTCACTAGGAATGTAAGGGTGGTAAGACACAGATGACAATATATATATATTTGAAGCACTATCATGCCTGTTGTCAGTAAATATGTGTTCTAATAAAGACTAGGAGTGTTGCACGCCACTGAGGCCAACACATATGGCATCACCTGTAATTCTGCTAATGGAGGTGGTCTTGGCTTCCAAAACAGGGTGATGTGCACATTTCTTGTTGGGAACAGCCACTGATGTGTTCTGACTTCAAAGAAGCGAAATTACACAGGGAAAATGCTAGCAGGAATAGGACAGATTGGTGTCACAGAAGAATTTAGCATTTTATGTGCATGAGTGATACCATTTTAATGCAGGGAAACATTCCTGGGCACACTAAAACTTATTACTGTAGATTGTTCCTGTCTTTTTGAGTTCACTAGCACCTGGAACACCTGGTGTCCATCCATTTTCTTGCAGTAGGAGACACTAAAAAGAAGAGCATTTCAGTACTTTCTTCCTGATTTTCCTATTTGAAATCAAGAGCCCAGACGAGCTCAGTGTCTGTCTCTCATTTCCTGTACCTAGTGAAAAGCACCAAAAACTTGAATATATAAATGATTATTTATCTTCCTTTTTAGAACCAAAATATAGTCACATATGGAGTAATTACTGAAGAAAATGTCAGAAGTTTGAGCAGAAACAAGAACTGATCCAGTATCTGATGAGACTGATTCAGGATTGTCTTGGTTAAAATAGATTAAGATGGTAGGGAGGGTGCAGGGTAAAGCCATGGGGCAGACAGGAACTTACTAGTTTAGTGCCTAAAAAAGGTACTGCTTTGATAGCACAGCTCTTTCGTAGAGGTAACAGCTAGGTAAGATGGCAATTCACGCCAGTCCCCAGCAATTCTAGTTCCAGGAGAGCTTCACTCTTCTGGGGTGATGATGTGTAGCTTCAGAATGAAATAAAAATAAAAGCTCATAATGGCATTGAGTGCACCCTCA
>NW_010255785.1:51822-61084 GCF_000690775.1 Eurypyga helias | reverse complement strand
AGCCTGGCCTTGAAGGCAGCCAGGGTTTCTCATAAGACTCAGCTGTGCTTTTCTCCCAAATGCCCTGCAGCTGTGATGCCCTGGTGTTGTCCTGTGGTGGTGTGCCCCGTGCAGTCAGCCACATATGGCGTACCTTTGGCTATGGGGTAACATTCATTGGGATAAGTTGTCCTCGTGTGCTGTATTTCTGAATCCAGGCCTTGCTGCCTCTCTGCCTGGTGTAACACTGTGCCCAGCTCCCCGTTTCCTGACCCCATAGGTAGGTTGTGACATCCCCGCTTAGGGTCTGGCTTGCTGAAGTGTGTGACAGGTACAGCTTTGGGGCTCCCCAGCACTTTTTGTTCTGCAGGCTTACCTATGTCTCTTGGGGAAGCACAAATGAATGTGGCTGAGCTTGAAGCTCTTGGTGGCTTGTAGAGGGCTAAGTGCAGTGGCACTGCCCCTTGTAGGAGCTGGATCCACCTGGGGTGGGTTTAGGGGAAACAGCTGCTTTAAGAATTGACCTTTTTGTGGTGTTCAAGAACACCCATGGGAATACATTGGGTTGCTGCATTCATGCTTGTGAAAATTATATAAGGGGTTCTGGGTTTCTGTCCATGTGTCCATTCTATATTATAGTCTGTAAAATTGGAGCTCAAAGAAAAGAAATAATGATTGCAGGAGATAGTAAGAAACAAGCAGAAAAGAGAGAATCCCAATTATGTTTGCTTGCAGTTCCTTTTTCACTCAGCTGTTGCTTGTTTGGTGATTTCAATCATGCCAGCGCGGCCTTGCATTCACGGCAGGGAGATGGACTGTGCAGCTTTCGTCTTCACAGAGGCAGCTCTAGCATCAGCAAAAATAACGTGGGGTCTTCTGCTTACGGCCAGATTCACAGCCCTGTGTTATGGCCTTCCTTCCATCTGCAGGTCAGAACAATATTCGCTGCCCTCCTTCCCCAGGCACAGTTCAGTATTAACTTCCAGCATGGGATACTCATTTCACCTTCAGAGTCTTTCTTTTGTCTTTGATTCCTCACTTTTTTTTTTTTTTTTTCCCCCCTGGATCACCTAAAGACAAACAAACTTCTCCTAAATTATTCTCCTGCCTCTTTGCCGCCAAGGAGTTACATTTCAGCATGTTATTTTGTAAACGGTCGTGGTCAGTTAGGCTTCGATGGACTTGTTGCTGCCCAGGATAAAGCCGGAGTATCTCATCGTGCCTGTCACCTGGAGCCCAGGTAAGTGACTGGTGATTCACTCTCAGTAACCTGCCCAGGTAGAACGGGGGATGAAAGGAGGAAATTTTCCTGCGAGGGAGGCTGTTCCTGTGTTCTCACTGCAATCCCAGTCCCTTTGGGGTGTTGGGGGGGGATGTTTTTTCACTTTGTCTGAGGAGAGTCATGCTGGGGGGAAGAAAAAGCAATTGAAGCAAATCTAGAGATGAATTTTATGTGGAAGCAGCTATCGGAGTAGGTGGAGAAAATGGTGAGAAAACAGGCTCCAGTAGCCTTCCTGGCATCACCATTAGCCCTAGAAAAATCTGTTTCTGAAGTGACTTGCAATCAGTCGTTGAAAAGACATCCCAAAAATTCTTCTAGCCACGAGAAAAGATCAGCGTGTATTTTCTGCCCTGCAGCATTGTTTAAAAGATGAATCCTTACCACAGTTCAGCAGCATAAGGATCCTGGCTGTTGGTGATCCCTACTGGCCTGGTAGCATATTTGTGGGTCTTGCGGTTACATGGTTAAAATAGATGTTTCACAGTCCACCCTGAAGAAAACCTCAGGATGCCTGGGTGTCTCATCACTCCTCATTCCAGTAAGGATGAGAACCTCAAATCTCAGCCAGATATTACAGCTGCCTAGAGACTCCTTGGTGTCCTGCCTGAGGACCTACTGAAACACCTCCTGCCTGAGAGGAGGTGCCTTCTCCTGCGGTCACTGTCCTTCACCGGCGGCTGCGTGCTGGATGTGAGGGAGCGCAGCGAGCAAGGGTGAGGTGTCTTTCACAGCCTTGGCAGGTGGTGAAGGGGATCTAGGAGGCTGTGCGTGGTAGTGCTCCACAGAGCGTGGTTGTCCTCACTCTCTGTGAGAATCTCCCGGGCAACTGTACAGGCAAAGCACTTGGGTGGTGGAAGAGGTTTCACCCCAGGGGTGTCTCTGCACGCTTATGGAACCCTTGCAGCACAGAGTTTTGGGGACAGTTAGGTATAATCCAAGTTGTGGTGTTTATCTCCCCACCTCTGCTTTTTTTTTTGTTTATTTGTTGTGTTGGCTTTGTGTTCAAGCTTCAGACGCTACAGAGGACAAGCGAGAAGCTTCCCAGCTGTGTTTATTAGCCCCTCTCACACATTATTTAGTCAGCAGTGGCATGGCTTTAGCTACTACAGATTTAGAATTGATGTTCAGTGTCTTAAGACATATGAAAGATCGAAGTCAAAGGTGTCCTTTTCCTCTTTTAAAATAACAATTTAGGATATCGGGTGTTATTTCTGCTGTAATGCTGGGTATAAACAAGCTATAGTTCTAGAAACTTTGCTGCTCTTTAATATTAGAGCCATGGCTCACTGTGTTTCATCTCAGTGAAAATTGAAGCCTGTATTAGGAGACTGGAGATCTTGATGCCATTCTGAAGCTAAGTAGCCTTGTTTTTGGAAAGTAAAGCAAGTGGCAATCTTGGCATTATGACGGTAAAATTTTTCATTTTAGAAAGACACCCAGAAGTGGTAAAAAGTGTTGTGTTCTATTGGATTCTTGTTTCTACTTCACAGTAAGCATGAGTGCAGATGGCATTGATGGTTTTTCTTTTAGCAGCTTCTATGAAGAGATCAAAGCCCGAGTATTGGTCACAGAAGCTGAACTAAGCTAGTTGATGACACTGGAGGTATATCTGGGGCACAGCTCCCCTATATCCCTCCTGCATTTATTGTGGCCAGCCGCTAAGCGGAGTATTCAGTAAAAGCCATATATACACGTGCACAGCGGTGGGCTTTGAGATGGTGATTCCCAGCTCAGAGGTGCAGTAGGTGGTTCTGTGAAAGCACCCGCTTGCTGCTCACGACCAGGCGAGTCAGTTGCTACTAGGAAGGGAAAAAGGGCACAAAGATAAGAATGGCGCTGTGTGTGCCCCTGGCTCACCTGTAGCTCAGATACCGTGTTTAGTTCTGACCTTACCTCAGAGGTAGCAGAACCAGGCAGGGGATGAGTTACAGAACTAATCAGGCCAAAAATAAAGCTCATCAACTGTGTGGCATGGCTTATGCACAAGGACTGAATAGCTAGGCTAGGATTACTCAGGCTGGAAAAGAGATGTCTGAAAAGGGGTGTAGTACATGTCTGTAAAGCCCTGAACAGTGTCACAAATGTGAGCGGGGGAAGGTGACACACTGGCTTTCAAAGGCAGCAGACAGAACCAAAATGACTGCAGCGTTCAAAGGTGAAAGAGATTATTCATATAGTTAAGCTGTGACAGGTGGTCGAGTATAGAGACACCACTGCACCTGTGCAGGGGGTGCTGGAGCCGCTGGCTTCTGGGGCTCCCCAGGCTGCGTTCGGGGATGCTGCTGCGTGTGTTGCCAGCATGCACTGAGCCTCGGACGTGCAAGGTAGTAGCAGGGGATTTGTCTGAGCTGGTGTGCCTGACACTGTGTGTTTGTGTTTTGCTTCATGACCCGTTAGCCTGGCCAGAGCGGTTGATAGCCTAGCGTTTCGTGCTGTTCCCCTGCTCTTCTGGGCTCAGCCACTAGATGCCCCTGTGTCACCAGCAAGGAGCTGAGAGCAGCTCCGCGCTGCTCCGTGCGGGGTGCGTGTCTGTTCACTGCTGTGAGGAATGAGCCGGGGTCAGTGGTTCTGTGCAGCAGCCCAGAACCCTTTGGAGAAACGTAGCAGTCCCCTGTGACTGTCTTCAAGGCCAGGCTGGATGAGGCTTGGAGCAACCTGATCTAGTGGAGGGTGTCCCTGCCCATGGCAGGGGGGTTGGAACTGGATGGGCTTTAAGGTCCCTTCCAACCCAAACCAGTCTGATTTTGCCATTTGCTCCTCTTCATGGACCAGAAGATAGCAACCCCCAATGCTATGGGAATCCACCCTTTCTTAGCAAGTGAAAAAGAGAGGTTGGAGAGCAGATGTGATTGAGAAGAGGTCAGTAAGGGCAGAAGCAAAGAAGACCAGACAGGAAACTGCTGAGAGCTGCATGAAGCCCTCTGTTTTGGAGATGAGGTCAGCTGGAAGACAGTAGGGTTTCCTGAGGCTTTGAGATGCTTTGATCCCTGGACAGGACTGACATCAAGTCAGGTTTCTCTTGCTTTGCTGTAATGACTAGAGCAGTTCTGCCTAGGGCACTTGCATCCTTAATGCTGTCTTTAAGGTTTAATGTGAGGATGGGACGTGATCACCAATGGAAAGGTGATGTGGGTATGGGTGATTGCTCACCCTGACTCTGTGTTTGATACCCATCTGCCTCTGCATTCACCGTGAGCAGGGGACAGGCGTGATTGTTGACTTGTTTGCTGAGCCATGTGGGTAGAGATTCACCCATTTCATGGGTGCTGTGGCCAGCATTTTCAGGCTTTAGATCCAGCAGAGAAGGCAGCTAGGGAGGAAGGAGAGATTCCTGTTCTGATGCAAAGGAAGTCAGAGAGGGTTGTGCACCATCAGTCTCCTACTGCTCGGAGATTGGCTCTGCTAAAATCCGTGGCTCGATTTCAGCCCAAAATGTTTCCTCACGAGGTGTCCTAGAGTCTGCCTGTAGCTTACAGATCCTCTTAAAGCTACTCTTCCCTCCTGCAGGCAGAGTCAGTGAGTCACACACCTACAAGAGGCAGGTATTCATTAGCATCACCTAGTAATAGCTGTAATTAACAGTGCCAGTACACAGAAGCCCTGAGACAGCTTCTAAAGAAACTACTTTTAACCCTGCCCCCTATAAATGTGTAATGCCACCTAATCAATGTAATTTCCTATAGATTTCTGTCTCCTGTTGAGTACTCCAGAGACTAAGAAGTTGTGAACTTCTGTTGAACTCTTATTCTCATGGTTCAGATGTTCAGAATGGCTCTTCCAAGGACTTCCAGCATGCCCCGAGTGCCACTGGGTGCTTCCTGGAGGGAAGCTGGGCTCAGAGTTACCTTGGATGTAGAGGATGGAGGCGGTGCGGTGAAGCTCCTCTTCCTCAGCTGCGGTGCCAGGCTCGGCACCGCTGTGTGCACCCCTGAGGTGTGTGTGTAGCACAAGAAGAAAATAGCTTCAGCAGGGCTTTTCCCAGGTGACCCTGCTTTGCTGGATCCTGGCTGGATCCTGCGGTCCCCAGGGAAGGAGCTGCCCCTGATTAAACCACTGCAGAAATGCAGGCTTTGCTGTGCGCCTGACCTTAGAGCATGCTATTTCGTACCTTGGATGTGTCTGTCACTCCGCGTGCTTTCTGTTTTTTCTTGGAAAAAAGCAGGCTGCTGTGCTGAGACTTTGGGAGGGAGGACTCATCCTGGCTGGCACGGGGCCAGCACAGCTGCCTGTCACTCAGCCACCAGCCATGCTAGCAGTGCCAGCAGACAGCTCCACGCTTTCTTCTCCAGAGAGTGACATCTCTTGATGGGTCGCTGCCTGGAACGCAGCAACAGAGCTTGCTGTGTGCCGCAGAGTTTCTTGCTCTCCTTGTCTCTTGTATATTTTTGCCGTGGTTTTGTTTTCAGAGAGGCTTTCTAAAGCTTAGCCGTTAAGGATTGAAAATATTTTGCCAACTCGTAACGTTGCTCAAAGCAAAGGGGCAGTTTCCTCGCTACATTCTCAACCTCCTGGCGTCCCACCTTGCAAAAATAACGTTTCATCTCAGTTGGCTTTCTTGTCACTTCTCTTTTCATGCAGATGAAAGGAAGAGAAATGAATTGCTCAGATTATAGGTGCATGTATTGTACTGAAGATACTCCTCCTCTAGGATTCTGTTCTGCAATTAACTGATTTCTCACTTTCTAATTTTCCCTTTCACGGAGTTCTCAAAACAGTGTACAAGGCAAACAAGAAGAAACCTGGTGCACAAGGAGGGAGCCTTCCCAGAGAAGGCTCTTGGATTAGGGGGGGTGCAGGTGTTTGGCACTTAGAACGTGTGCCACTCTGCAGATTATCACATGCTCACTTAGCGAGGTGAGTTGATGCTGTTCCCAGTTTGGGTGACTAAAGATACATCAGTACGGCCCTTTGCAGGCAGGCCTGTCCAAGAGGCAAGAAAAAAAAAACCCGAGTGTGAAACCAGAAATTCCTTCGTTTGGTCATCAGCAGTGCTGTGCTCAAGCCGTGAACTTTAGTGCCTTTATATTCTTCAGCCATATGATGGAAGTGTCCCCTATGTATTATTTTAGGCACGTGGAGGGTGGGAAAAGAGTGTGCGTAACTCCACAGCATTTCACGTGTCACCATCAGCTTGAAATCTGGTGGCTGTCACAACATAAAGCATTTCTCATTCCTTATTTTGCCTGGATGATTCTTTGGTTTTATTTAGGTGCCCCTTGGAGAAGCCTAAAAAAGGTTGCATTGTGACTTTTCTGAGGGGGTACAAGCAATGAAAGGATCAAATTCACCTCGGTTCCCGTTGTGATCACTGGCAAATTTGGAAAGAGTATATATTAGCTGACTGGCATAAGGATCAAATTCACCTCGGTTCCCCTTGTGATCACTGGCAAATTTGGAGAGAGTATATATCGGCTGACTGGCAGGATGGATGGAAATGCTGTGAGGGACCTTTACTGGAGTGGCTGATGTTATCAAAACGGGTGCAGCACCAACAGAAGGAACTAGTAGCTTGAAACAGAGATTTATCACTAGCTGCTTCCTGTGGAACCCATTTCCGTGGAAGAAAGGCAGAATTGGCGACAGAAGGCAGTCTGAATTGCCCCAGCTGCTGCTAGGCTTTTTTTCTCCCCCCCTCCAGGTCCTTGCTCCCGAAGCAGCAGCCCTTCCTGCCTCTCCCACCCAGTTACTGGATCTTCTTGTGCCTATGAAATTGCAGTCCATCTGTTGTGGGAAGCTGATAGTGAGAGGATGGTGGTAAACAGAGAATGGGAAGCATTCACAGCGTACCAGCACTGCTGTTCTACCTGCTGGACTGCACAGGTGAGTCTATTACAGTCAGAGCTTTGATGAAAAGAGTGTATTTTGCCAGGATGAGGTGGTGTGGTAAGGGTGAAGACAGTAGGATGGCTAGGGCAGAGCCAGAAATTTGTATGGATAAAGGTTTGACGCTCCGTGTGAATCAGCAGAATAAAAATTTGAGTCTTTTCCAAAGTCATGGCTTGAGAACAATTTCTTCTGCTGATGATGCTGGAAATCAGACCCATGCTGCCCAAAATGAGCTTCCAAATCCTTCAAAGCACACTCTTGAGTGTGCTGCAGCTGCAGGGGGATTGCTAGGGGCAGAAGGGAAGGAGAATAGGAATTAGGTTGTCTGGAAAGGTTAAATGTGATTGCAGGAGTACATGACTGGCTGACTCCCTGACTGGAAGAGGGTAGAGGTAGCACTTGTGTAATGCACTCCTTTGTGGATGATGCCCCTGACAACATTTCCACTCACCCTGCCTGCCAGCTGATAACGCTCTTTCCACTGTATTTGCTTCTAAATGCTGTGTGCTTACTTCACACAGCCCTTTCTGTTCCTGTGACTTCTTCCTGCCCAGAGGCAGACTGTCAGAGGCTCAGACAGCACCAAGTTGTATCCTGGAGAAGAGAAGGCTCCAGGGAGACCTTATAGCACCTTCCAGTGCCTGAAGGGAGCTACAGGGAAGCTGGGGAGGACTTTTTACAAGGGCCTGTAGTGACAGGACAAGGGGTAACAGGTTTAAATTGAAAGCGGGGAGGTTTAGATTGGATATCAGGAAGAAGTTCTTCCCGGAGAGGGTGGGGAGGCACTGGGACAGGTTGCCCAGAGAAGCTGTGGATGCCCCATCCCTGGAAGTGTCCAAGGCCCGGCTGGATGAGGCTTGGAGCAACCTGGTCTAGTGGAAGGGGTCCCTGCCCATGGCAGGGGGGTTGGAACTGGATGGGCTTTTAGGGGCCTTTCAACCCAAACCATTCTATGATTCTAAGCCTGTGTTCCAGGGAGTGGTTGCAGTAATATGCAGCACTTAGGTGTATTTTTGGTCCCTATTTCAACATCCCTGGGCTACGCTTGAACCAGAGCTTCAGAGACAACGTGTCAGGTTTCCATGGATGATAACAGCCAGTGATCTTGGGTGACTCCCTGTATGGATACGTGCTATTAAGTTCTCCCGATTCTGAGGGTTCTGTTTTTTTTCAAGACAGAAATGATGAACTTAAGCTCTTCTTGACCATGTGGCCCATATAAACCAACTCCTCATCTGTGCTGTGATCTCCAAAGCACAGGCTGTTGTTGAGACCTCTGTGATCAGAATAATGAAATCAAAACTTTCCAGTTGTACTTAGCTCTCATGGAGTTTTATCAAGTTAGCGCAATTTCATTGCACAGGATGTAGTAGTTTATGATTGCCTTGGTTATAACGGATTGTAGCACGATGGAATCCATAAGAAGTGGAAATAAAGGAATGGAATTGATTTTTTTTTTTTTTTATTTATGGCAGTGGATCAAGATGGAAAACTGTGTATTTAAATTACGTTAATCAGTACAGGAACATGAATAAGCTACCTCAGTACTACTTTACTGTCTGATTGCTCATTTTACTCAAATCTGAAGATACTGTGACCACATCTGTTCGTGAGGTTAACTGTCTGAAGAGAGAGAGATCTGTACACTTAGAGGAAGAACGAAGAGCATCTTGTGTTAAGTGTGTGCTAGTGTAAAGGGCTGTATTTGTTGAAGCATTGCAGTATGTACTGCTTGGTATAAAACTTCCTCAAGTGTCTCCCATCCCTGTGGAGCATGATACAGTCTTAAAATTAACTCGCTCCTAAAGTTTCCTTGCTGTTATAAAAATACTAGCGGAATAGACAGTGTTGGAGTGCTGGGGTTAGTGTCCTGAACGCTCATCGGATAGCATCAATTACTTCCGCAAATGTCTTCGCATTCTTGCCCTCAGAATGTTTTTCAGCCAGTCAGAATCCTGTCCCTTCTCCCCCTTCCTAGCGAAAGGATATTGCGGATCTGTCCAGAGAGAATGCCTAACGTGTGTCTATCTAAGTTAGAGCCAGTGCTTCAGTGCATAGCCCAATGTACAACAGACAAAGCTTTCTAGCTTTTTTTTTTTTTTCTCCAGGGTAGCTACATGAAGAAAAAAAACAAAAAAGAGGAGTGAGGAGAAGAAAAAAGGCAAACAAATTTTG
>NW_010255785.1:14088-51798 GCF_000690775.1 Eurypyga helias | reverse complement strand
GAATATGCTGATTGATTATGGATGCTGTTATATGGTGAGAGGCCAAGGCCACATTAATTAACTGCTATGAATTGTTAACTCCCCCTCCCACTGCAACCAGGAACTTCTAGCACTGCATAGACTGGTGCTACAGGGTAAGAAACTAGGCTGGAGCGAAATGTTGTGCATTTCCTTTTCAAAGGGTAAATATATGTATACCAAACAGAAGAGTAATTCATTTCTATTCCCTTGAAGTTAGGGAAGAAGCTTTCTGTGGAAAACTTCCTATATCTTCTCATATAGAATATTTCAGTTGGAAGGAGCCTACATCGACCATCCATTCCAACTGCCTGAGCACTTCAGGCTGACCAGAAGTTAAAGCAAGGTTTATTAAGGGCATTGTCCAAGTGCCTCAAACACTGACAGGCCAGGGGTATCGACCACCTCTCTAGGAAGCCTGTTCCCAGTGTTTGACCACCCCTCAGTAAAGAAATGCTTCCTAATGTCCGGTCTAAACCTCCCCTGGGGGAGCTTTGAGCCATTCCCTTGTGTCCTGTCACTGGACATGACATCTGTTGTAGTAAAAGAAGTGTTAGAGCATATCATTAGTAGAGTATTTCCTGCTCCGGACAATCCTGGTTGAATAAGGCTGGGAGATGATACTTCACCTAAATACTCAAGGTAGCAGCCCATAAGCTAATCATCGAGACTTGTCATGTCTTCCACCATTCAGTGGAGCTGCTTTTTTTTTTTTTTCCTCAGAATGAGCCTAGCTTTAGGTCTGACCCAGTAATGTGCTGGGAATAATAAGTCTGTTTTATTTGGGTTTTTTTGTAGTCCAGGGAATGTGTAGCTGTCCTACTGGTGGTAATTACTGTGAATCATATCTCAGAGTGCCTAGCTGCAAGGGCCTGTTGTTGTAGGAAATCTATGTGTCTGTGACATGCTCTTCTGATCTGGTGCTTATCTATTCTGAGGGATGCTTTCTTTCTCTACTCAGCTCCTTACTTCCCTTCTGGGTCTCCCTAGTCCTAGGTCTGAGATCACCGGCCATGGGATGGTGTGTGATGGATCTGGCCAAGATCCTCTGTACAGATCCATCAAGCAGATTGGACCAAATGGTCTGTGCCAGGTCAAAATGTCTATGAAAACAATCTGTTTGTACAAGTTTTGATTTTAATTTCATTTTCAGGTCAAATTAAAATGACAAATCTGTCCAGTGAACACAGTCCGTGCTCGTGCGAATGCACGTACCCAGTTCTATAGGCATAAATGAGCAGCTCGGGGACAGTTCATGTTGTAGCCTTCCTTCTAGAGAAGAGCTTATTTATTTATAATCTAATGAAGGGTGAGTCAGTTTTGTTTCCTTTGCTACAACCAACCCACCGGGGTATGATAGCCGATCAAATATTCACCCGTGATAGGATTGCCACAGAGGGAACCAAGCGTAGCCCGAATCTTGAGCAAATGTAGCTAATCTTGCATTGTAAGGTCATGTTATTTTTAAACTGTGTAAAGAATGCGTGGCACAGGGGAGACGGTGTTTGGGTAGCCCTTTTGATTTGTTTTTCGTAAAGCTAGTTTGGCCTTTCTGGAGATCCACGGGAACACGCCAGTGAAATGTATGAGGCTCTGGAATCACAAGGGAAAAGGGATGGCTCCTAATCCTGGCCCTCATTTGTAAAAATGTCTTTTTAGAAAATGTCAGGGAATGAGAAATCTTGCTGGTGCCAAACATCTTCCAGTAAATAGAGTTCAGCTCTCGACTGAAGTCAGACGCTGCGGGCGCCTGTCGGGTGGCTCCAAGGCTCCTGGGGCCGGACTCCCTTGGCTGCCTCACCGTGAACGTAAGCGTTGTGGCTGAGGTGCGGTGCCCGGTCATGGCACTGGGAGCAAACTGCACTTTGGATAGTTGTTATTAGCCCTCGGGCAATGCTTTTCTGGCCCCACTCGGTTTTAGCTAACTAAGGGTTTTCTGAAATTGGCCTTTTGGAGTAATGTCAGCCTCGTTAGGACACTGCAAAGGTTTTCTCTATTTCTTCCAAGTCAGCTGATCTGAGAGGAGCTGCTAATCCCAGTGGCAATGGAATTTGACCCATTTTCAAGTTGATTCTTTTTCTCTTGCTGAAGATAAGAACCTTATCTTTGTCCAGTCTGGGTGAAGCATGGGCTCCCTATCCCAGACAGCAGATGAGTGTACCCTGGGCTGATCAAGCCTGAAAGAAAACTTTAATCTCCTTGAAAATGGATTTTCTCTCACCTGGGAATAGATAGAACGGTCTTGTTGTCAAGCACTGTATAAACTTTGCTGGTCAAAAGGCTGTCGTGATCACTGTTACAGACAAAATTTAGAAAAGAGAGTTGCCAAGGTAGGCAATTCAGAATGAACGAGAAATTTGCTTCTTGTTGTTTTGAAACTGTCTTTCACCTGGCCTCGGCTCGAGGTTTTCAGTTACCTTGGTACAGTATTTCTCCATTTTACACAATGAAAAGTCTTTATTAGCTTTTAAAACTATCATTAAAAGGTGTTAACTGAAACTTGCATGGGGCCTATTGATTGATCACATTTGTATCCTGAATCCCTTTGCAATTTGCTACTGCCCCTGGGTAATTTTGGTGGTTTTGAGGCATGTTTCCTTTATTTTATAAAACTGTGCGTTGGACACGAGGGTCTGTTTCCAGAGCTCAGTATTTACCTTGCAGAACTAAATTACTGTGAGCTGTCAGCTAGACTGAGCTAATGTATTTGAAGAAAAGTGAGATTGCATCTCAGTTTGATTCTGATGGTTTTTTGACATTTCAATGAAAATACCAAAATGAAAGCCTTTGTTTATGGTTTTAACTGAAATTTGCTTTTCGGTTTGTGTTTTCAAAACAAAACAGAAGGAAAATTTTCATTTAGAGCAAAAATATATTTCTCTCTATAAATTCTGCAGTAGTTCAAATCAGTGCTTGCAGGGTTTCATAAAATCAGATTTTCAGCAGTGCTCCTTAAACCATTTGCCATCTGGAAGTACGAATGTATCCATGTTTCCTTCACACAGGGCTTTCGTAAGGAGACCAGGCTGAGTTTTGCACTGTGTCTCAAGCCCTCCCCAACCTGGGGTTTACCCATCTTCCTCAAAGAACACTTGCACGTCGTGGTTTCCACTGGTTTCGGTTGGCTCAGGGCTCAGATCTGCGCGCTCTCCTCCTCCCAAACACGCGTGTTTTCTGTGAGCCAGGACTGCAGAGTTGGAACTTAGGAGTGAGATTTTGTTGTGTTGTTGGAAACAGATTTTGTACGGGTTTTCCTACTGATTATCCTTTTCCGCAGGCAGCAGGTAACGTTTGGTAGGATTCTTGCCCCTTCGAGTGCAAGGTGCTAGTTAACAGCGATGGCAGTCAGAATCTGTCCTGGCAGGAAAAAGAATCAAGTGGAAAAGTATATGAAAACAAAGGGAAGATGTGTAAAGACAGGAGTTAATTCTGCTTTTCAGGCTGACTTCTGCAGTCCAATTACAGCCATCAATAAAATCTTTACAGCTTTGTCTTTGGAAGCAGGTAAAACTGCCCTTGTATTCTCTCCATGTTTAGTTGAGTCTTTGGCTAGTAGATACTGAGGGTGAAAAAAAAAAAGTGTGAAGATATAGAAAGGCCAAAAAAATTGTGTAGCTGGTCTGATATAAACTTTCCATCATTATGATGGCTGTGAGCTAATTTTTTTCCATGTTTTTCAATAGCTATTTTTCTTCAACAGGAAGGCCTTTCACAGTGATACTCAAGACTGAAAAGAGCATATTCTCTGAAACTCTCTGCAAAGTAAAATAGTCAGCCTAAGGAAACAGTGGAGTTGAGAGCAGAAAGCCAGGTCTCGGGGAATGGAGAGGACTGGGCAGTTTGCATCTCAGGAAGGCACTGAGTTGGATGGAAGCCAAGCAGCAGGGAAGAGTCCACCTGTAAGGACACAATGGGCAGCTAGAAGCACACTTTATGTCCTGTTCTTGCCTCATCTCTTGAAACTGCTCACATCTATAATGTGAGTTTATATTCCATCATTCCTGTCTTTTATTAGTTTACAGCAATTTGGTATTCTTTGCAAAGCTCCGGGTAGAAAAAAGTTTAGGGTGAGGTCTAGTTTACTTGGGCTACTGTCACATCCATTCTGTGCCTTGCTGACACTGGAACAGGAGGATGAAAGGTCACAGTTTTACCCAAGTGCATCCCGGTCTGTGATAGAATAATAAGTAAAAGAAGAGTAAACAATCAGCAGTGCTTGGGTTTTTGGAGAACCCCCAATTTTTCCATCTCTGAGGAATCAAGCAGGTGGGTTTTTAATGAGGTTTATTTGGCTCGTCAGTAAGTTAGGCAAGCAACGAATGTGTTTATCAATGTTTATGCCACATGAAGGCACTCTAAAACAATAAGAGAGCACACAGGCTCAAATGTCTGCTCTTTACTTAACATTTGCCTGTGACTGAAAGGGAAGAGGAATTGTTACAGCCAAGCTTGGACCTTTTTTCCATCTCTATATATATCTATTTATCTGTAGTATTCCTCTGTAAAGGTACCGGTTGGCAGGAACTGTCAGATCCCAGGTGTTGCGTATTGGACTAGCCATTTCCCCCAAATCATGCTTCATACTAACCTGCATGTATTGTCCTGCCAGGTTTCCATGTCCCTGTGGCTATGCAGTTATGGCTCACGTGATGTGAATTCCCAACTGCAGGGCAGTGCCAGGCTTGCCTGCCACGCAGGCGTGCTGTTGAGCTGCACGCGCGCAGATCTGATGCTTCCACAAAGCTTTGGTCTCCGTGTGTGGGTTCCAGAATCCATCTGTGCAGGCACAGTGGGCATGGCCAGTGTTTCTAGCTGTACAGTAATCCTAAGTGAATATATGAAACCATCAATTTCTGCTAATGCAGGATTTCTGTCTAGAAAAAGATAGGATCTGGCAAGACTTGAATTTGCTATAATTTGAAATGTAACTTTTTTAAATTTCATCTTCTGTGGTGAGGTCAGAACCACATCTTAAAATTTTTTTCTCACATCTACAAAACTTTTTTCCCCTCATATATGAGGTTCTCTAATAATGAACAGCTACTGTTTGGCTGGACATCAGGAAGAAGGAAAACCGTCAAGATGTGCAATCCTGTGAGTTCCCAAGGGTGAATCAAAATGCAGCTCCCGAATCTGAAGACCGTATTTTGATCTGCTATGAACCTCTCCCATTAAAATTTAAAATACCCTTTTCCCTAGACCTCCTCTAAGATAGAACAAACTGTGTGGAAAAAACCCCACGTTCTGGCTGTGGCTTAAATAACAGAGTCCGTGTGAGCCGAGGGGTAAGGCTTACGCTTGATTCTTATTCCTTTCAGTTTCTCTCCATATACTCAGGTGAGGATCAGCTTTGGTTTTGAGATTCTTGGCTTGTCGCACTCTGCATCACAATTACCGTGTTTTCTAAACATCATGGGTTTTGCTTGAAATGCTTCATTTGATCTGAGATTGGCTCAAAGCAGCAGATCTGAAGGTGTAACTGAGCTTGCTTTCTCCTGCAGCAATCCAGGAGGATCAGATGAGAGGGGAAGCCTGGATGCTGTTAGTTCATTTGCATGTGAACAAGATAACTTCAGTTTATTCCCCCCCTACATACTGCAAAACCAGTAAGTTATGGTCTCTGAGGTGATGGGGTTTGATAAAGTTGTTAGCAGTATGCTGTGAATAAAAATGGGTATCTAGCTCAAACATACTGTTGTATCTACTGCAGGGATCTTGCTTGCTAAACTAACACCTGATTAGAAAATACACGGCACATGTTTTCTAGGTGCTTTCAAAACTCCTCCTGTAAGTTCTGTGGGAAGCAAGTGGAGCTTGCTTGGAAGGAAGTGGAGCTTGGAACGGAAGGCAGGGTGTTTGAATCCCTTTGAGGGCTTTGCTGCTAGCTGCGGGGATGGAGGAGAGCATTTGTCCTGTTCCCTGGAGCAGCAGAGAACTTCAGTTTTGCTGACACCTTCAACTATTGTGCTTTTCCACTCAATATTCTTGAAATGTGATTTAGTTGCGGCAAGACAGGGTGGTCAGAAAGCGGATGCAGCCTGACAGATGGCAGGAGAGATTTCCGGAAGCCCCTGGATACTCGGGGAAGAAACTCCTCTCTGATTTCAGCTCCAAGAAGAGTCTAAGCAATTCACGTGGGCTTCTTGTTACGCTGATCCCAGTCCAGGGGGTACATGCCACTGGAGCTCCACTGAGCTGGAGGCAGTTACTTGGGACGTGCACTGATGTGGATCTGGGCCAAGGTGCCCATAATTTGGCCCTGATCTCATCTTTCAAGTAAGAACAGAACTATGTTGTGCTTTTTACCGACAACTTGAAAATGAAAAATCCTGCATAGCCTGGTTGCTCATAGCAGAGCTTCCCAGCTGTGACGAGTTTTGGGGGCTCTCATTTTGGGGTGCCAGTCGTGGGGCACCTAAGCAGGGCCTCTGAGCATTTATCTTCTGAAAATCAAGCCGTTTGTTCTGTTCTAAGCCTCTGAAAATGTAGGCACTTAGCTTCCTTTGAATCTCTTGGCCCTGCGGATTTATAAAGCCACAGACCACTGGTTTTGTTTGATTTTTTTACGGTACGGTGGGACTGTGTGATGAATTTCATTGCTGGTGGTTTCCCTTGTAAACAGTAAGAAAAAGCTCCTAATTTTAATGAGCACTTTGCTCTCCTACTCCCTCTCTGTGTGCAACACAGTGTAAATGGATAGGAAACAAAAGACAGTCTGCCTTTCTCTGAACAGCCATGCCAAGTCTGAAGCCTTGTTGGGGAAGCCCGAGTCATCAGTACTCTCCCCCTTCCCCCCAGTGTTTGCGCTGTTCTCGTCTGAGCGGATCTTCTGCCTTCGTGGCTTTACATTCCTGAATTCTGATGTGGGTTCTTCCTCCAGAGCCCCTGCCCAAACTTTTTCCCGAGGGGATGACACTATTGCAAGTCGTGCGCTGTCAGGCAAGGTTTTAAGCTCAGGCAGTGTGGCTGCATCTCCATAAAACCATGGGTCTCTGCTCTCCTTTTTCTGCTCTTCTACGGTTGGTTTATTTTTCCTTCTTGACTCCCCATTTCTTACCAATTCTGCCTCATTTGGTCTTTACGTTAAGCGAAGCACGGACTTAAGATCTGTCCAAACCACAGACTTGCTTGTATGTTGGCAGGTTTTTCTGTACTGAGGCTTCTCTCAGGAATACCTGAGAGATTCTGTAGCCTTGAAGCGTCAACAGTTCTCACCTTTTTTTAGCACCTTGGCAGTGAGACAAATAACTTGGATGGTTTTTTTCCTGGTTTTGTCTGAGGGAAGTTCATCCATCACGGTGGAGGCTTTGAAAAGGAAGGTGGTTCTTGCGCTGGAGGGATAATCTTCCTAACCTCAGAAGGCCTGAGGTGGGCCTGATCAGTTTTGATATGAAAACATGGATGAAAAAAGGGAAGACGACAGGGTCAGAGCTACGGCGTTGGTCAGTGGGGCATCCTTGCTGCGGAGGCGGTGAAGGAAAGTAGTTCTCCCATGTGGCGTTTCATCCTTAATACACAGCTGCCGCATTAGCTCTGCGTGCATACTGCAGATCCCTGACAAACCGAATCCAGTTCATGGCGCGGTTATGCCGCTGTTTTCACCTGGCAAACAAAGATGCCGTAAGGCATGGCCCTTTTTCTGCACTCTGCTGGCCCCCGTGCTTCTGAGCGGCCTCGTGGTGCAAGGAAAGGGTTAGTTTTTGGCGGGATCCGTCTGCCTCGTTGTGCAGCCACACTGAAACCCACATGGTGGAAGCGAGGGGTAGTGGGGAATTAGCGGTTAGGGCGCTGCAGCTGCCAGCGTGGGTTGGTTCTGGCTCAAACAGAAGGGCCCAAAGCAACTTCCTGTTGTTGGTAGAGAGGAAACTGGGGCGCGGAATTTGCCCCTCGGTATAGCCATGGCAAAGGGTAGTGCCTTGTAACCTCCCAAATGCTGTGTGTGACATTCGTGGCAGCGTACAGCTAACGGAATGTGAAATGTGGCTTTGGAGGAAAGTTGGCTTCTGAACCGCACGTGTGAGCGCACGTGTGTGTGTGTTTGAAGGTGACCTTTCTAGTACAAGGTATTGGTCTCTGCAATCCGTTCGCCTCCAAGTGTGCCTTTGTTTTCTGTATGTCTCCTCTCCTGCATGTGTCTCCAACCTGGATCACTACAGGCTAGAGCCAAGCAAACAAAGGAATAGTCAACAAAACCATTGCCCAGTTCCCTGTTGTTTATTTTTTTGTTTGCAAAAAGTGAAATCCGTGTCTCTCAAGCTTCTTCTATGAATCGGAATGATTGTCTTCTTGTAGGAAACATGGTTATGTCTTTCCTAAACTGCACTCAGGTTGCCACAGAGCATTGCTGACTTGCTTCTCCCAGTTTCGCACACTTGTAAAGCTCATGTTGGAGCAGTGAGCCCTTCCACATCCCATCTCTTGTCTCTTTCAATCATCTGGATTCAGGCCTTCCCCGTGTGTTTCTCACCCAGGTCTCTGATAAGCTTGCCATATCACGCAGGGTACCCAAACCTGGTGCCCTCTCCTCTATCTTTTATAATCTGCGTGACAGTTCAACCTGGTGCTATAATGAGCTGTGCAGGAAATATTTTTATGTCATACTGGCGTCAATTTAGACTAATCTCCAACGACTGTGTACAAAGAAGTCCTGATTATTACTGTTGGTAATTAGAAAAGGTCACCTAAATCCTTTACAGCAGCATGTTTCCAGCTGCAAAAAGAAGTCTGTATATCTATGTATCTCTTTTTTTTTTTTTTTTTTTTTTGCCCTTGCACTGAGCTAATTGAAGCTTTGATCACCTGGGTTTCAAATGATGCCTCATCATTTCCGTTCTTGAAGAATAATAATGTTCATGCTTCTCCCACAGCTTTTGTCTCCATTAGGCATTTCCATGTCTGGCTAATGAGGAACAGGATTCTTTTTGAAGGCTATAGCGTAGGGTTACAGGAAGTATGTGATAGTCACAACAGTCTGTAGTCAGCTAGGAGGTAGCATAAGGAATGTTTCACCTGATTCCAGCTGTTGTCCATTGAAATTTCACCAAAAGATATTTTCCTCTTGCAGCCAGTTTTTCCTGGTGATGACCTTTTCATTTATTTGGGGAGGGGCAGCACTCTGGGTTCTGGGCTAGGGCTTTTCCTGACTGTGTCCTGTCCAAACACAAAATAAAAAGACTACATCTTTCCACAGAATTTCGTCTTCCCACTTCTTTTTAGTACAAGTATGGTCCTGGTAGTCCCAGGCTGTCCCACTCGCTACCTTGTGGACCCCAGGTCACACACTGGAGAGCTCTCAAAAGCATACTATGAACAGACTCTTGATTTACCCAGCCCACATGCAGTTAGGAGGACAAGTGGTGCTGTTCCTTGTCTCTTACAGAAGCGCAGAGTGTTTGGTTCAGAGCATGAGGGCTGTCTTCGTTGCTCTGGGTGTGATTCCTCTGGCAGGTTTTGCTGTCTTCCAGCGGGCAGAGCCTGTGAAGCAACCCCTACAACAGTGCTCAGAGCCCAACCTGAATTGACGTGTTGCAAGGGTGTCTAAGTGAGCACCCCGCCAAGGAGGGGCGGGAGGAGGTGGGGCTGCACCCGGGACTTCTAAGGGCAGAATAAATGGGAAGGTGTAGGGCAGCCCAGCACAGTCAGCCCGGCGCACCCGCTGGGTCTCTGTTCTCCTCCCCTGTAATCTGCAAGAGTGTATTATCCACGCCAAATCGTGAAGAAACACGTACAAGCAGATTTTTGCCTTGTTTTCTTTAACCTGCAGTTACCGATCAGCAACTTTCAAGATGACAAGAATTTTGACAGCTTGCAAAGTAGCGAAGACTTTGAAGAGCAGATTGGAGTTTTGCAACGCGTCTGCTGACCACTGGAGTTTCTCAAGGACCGGTACCAGGTTGTTGAGCATCAAGGTAACAGTAACTGAGCTACTGTGGTTTAATGGATGTGTTTGGCATGCTGAGAGATAGCTGGCTGCAGATAACAGGGCTTACCTAGACACATAAAATTGAACTTAACGAGATTTGTCTGAAGCCTAAGCAAGGGGGTTGCTCAGCTAAATGGTTTTATTAGCTAAGCAAACACAATTTTTGTGTAGTCTGGAATGGAAATTATAGGGTGAATTGCACCAGAAGGTGGAAGTTCAGGGTTTCAGTTAATCACTACATGGTATTTTCTTGAGAAACACCCCATCCTTCTATAGGACTGATAGCTAACAGGGCAGATGTTTCAGTCCATTTGAGCATGAATCAGCTAGGTATTTAAAAACGTGCATCCCTTGAAGCATGGGATTAATCTTTTTGGATCTACAAAGGATCCCTTGTAAATGTTATGATGGCTCTGCAATTAGTTGGAGAGGTAAACAACTCTTTGTGAATGCATCAGTGTATCAGCTCTTGATTTCCTGGGGCTGGAACCCCTGCGTTCACTTCCCCAAGTTTCCTGTGCTCTCTGTTACGAGAGCTGCATTTGACCAGCATTGCTGGTGTAGCTGGGGCAGTTGTGACAGGGCATGGTGGGAAATGGGACGTTCTGTGCAAGTTCCGTAGTGCTGGCAGTGTTTTGTCATCACGCACATTGCACTGGAAAGTGGCTCTTGCACGTGTATCCTGTTGAATCAATGGTGTAAGAGAGTTAGCAACCGGAGGGGTGAGGTTTCAGTGGGTGGTGGGGAAGAGCTCTTGGAGACTTGGGCAGCAGATACCCTGTGGGTGCCACCGTACCTGGCAGGGTGGAGTAGAGGGCTGATCTATATAATTTCTGTCCATTGAGGACTAATGTTTCTCCTACCTGTCCCAGTGCTAATGATTTTTCAGGAATTCTCTGAGCTCCTGGCAACAGACCCCTTACTTCTAAACCCAAAATTGGGTGCAGAGAAAAACTGGATGAGGAAAGAGGCATCCCCATTTTCATCCCTTCCTTCGGGGTGCAAGTTCTCAGTTTAGCTGTGTCTAACCTGCACTTAAACCAGAGCCTGTGTTGTGAGTAGCGTTCTTGCTGATGGACTTGTCTTTTCCTCGCGGAGAGCGCACAGCGGGCATGAACCGTTACCGTGGTCACTGCCTTAAAACAGCACGGTAATCTTCCTCCCAGCAGATTGATCCTGACTCTGCAATCAGATCTGGCTCAGGAGGAAGTTTTTCCTCCTTGTGATGACAACAGGGGTCCTACTTGTGAGTTAAAAGGCATCAATGGTTACCAGTTCCCACAGCTGCACCACCTGAAGAAGTAGTGCGCTGGCACGAGGAGCAAGGTCCTTGGTTGTTCTTCAGGCTGGTGAAACTATGTTGGTTTGACACTGACCACGCATTGAAACTATGTCAGAGCCCTCAGGTGGGGCAGTGCCGTCTCTCATGTCTTCCAGGGCAGGTGCCAGCTTCTGTTGTTCCACTTTGAAACCTCAGCACGGGGCTAGAAAGTGTCGCCTGGTGTGACAGAGCACATGGTGACACAGTTTGAACAACCTCTTCTCTCTGGGCTTTGTGCCTCAGTTTGAAATGGGGTAGGAGAAAATGGAGACAATCTTACTGCCAGTGTTACTGGATGAGTGGAACGGGTGAATGCACTGGGAGGTGCTGTTGGCAAATGTCACAGTGTCTAGAGGGTAGGAGCCCCGGATTCATACGTGACCGCTTGTTTTATGACTGGTGATGGCCCGCATCTTCACTGTGCTGATGCTGCGTATTGCAGAACAGGAGTCTGTGCAGGTACGCTCAGGTTCACTGCAGTTTTAGAAACTGTCAAGCCACTCAAGCAGGCCTGAAGAGTTCTGTTGGAATGAACGCCATCCGTGCTCGTCTCTATCGCCTGTGATACCTCTCTTGCTTTTTGGAGCTGGTTCAGTTATTTCTGCCATGCTCTGTAGAGTACAGGCTTGTGATGCCCAGACAGTGAGTTCAAAGACAGATTAGTCCATAGTTACAAAGTCTGCCACTGCAAAAGGCATATTCTGCTGGTAAAGCTTTGTAGCTCGTGGTTAGTATTGCTGTTTCAGCTCTTGATGAGACACTACCTTTCTTTACACATCCCGGGACAATTCTGGTAGGCATCTGTAGTAGGCTGGATCTGATGCATACTTATACTGATGGATTAGCATCTGAAGTTTGGATTTGGTATCTTAAATGACAGATTGATGGTGTCACTCACTCAAGGACTGCACAGCGACAGACCTACAAGGTCATATCTCATAATGCTGAGGCATCCAATTAAGAAGTTTCATGCTTCTGGAAAACTGCTGCCCTGCTCTGATGGAGTTACGGTACCAGCTGTTACAGCAGCTACCTAATCCTGTGCCTGTGAAGCTGGAGAGCGGTTGCTTAAAGCCAGTGACACTGATGCTGAAGGCAAGGAGAATGAATACCTGATAAGAAAGCAATGTGAAGTGAAACCCTTGGGAGTTGTTTTAACCTCAGTCCCAGCGATTGAGAACACAGCCCAGATGGGTTGGAATGAATTGGCCCCTCTTTCAGTGTCGGGGTATATGACAGGATCTATTTCAGGGTGGCCAATACCTACTGTGGGTCGGAAGGGCTGAGCCCAGTGGAGAGTTTGCAGCCGCCCCTTGACTGGCTGGCCTGCCACAAGGTGTGGTGCTAGCCAGCCAGCCCCAGAAACCTCTTTCTGCCATACGTTACGTGGCAGCTTCTGCCTTGGAATTGATGCTGGGGACAGTTGTCTCCTTGTTAGACTTGATTATTTGGGTTCAATACCTACAGGAGTTTGTGCTGTCGGAGTGGATGCTTCAACTCCTGGAGACTCAGGAGGCTGATACCTGGTGTAGTTTAGGAGCCTGTGGCTCTTGACATCTCAGATTTTGAATGCCACCTTTGCCAGGGGCCATGTGATTTTGTTTCCATTCAGAATCTGGAATATAAAACTTGAACCTTTCCTGGCCTGGGGCTTCTGCTTTAAGCCAGTGTCAGGCTTATACACCTTCTTCCATGGGACACATGGAAGCAAAGGTGGAAGAGACTCTTTAATATACGTATGCAAGCAGTAAAGCAGCAGGCCTGAGGGAAAATTTAAGGATAAATGGTCCTAAAAGGCCAACCTATTGCATAGCTTTGTGTCAGAGTGTGGAAGTTAGCTGTAGTTGTGAGACAAGTGACCAAGTAGTGACTTACGGCTAGGTTTAGTGTTCCAGCCATCATTAGAGGTAATGGATATCCCTAGGAAGTTTAGAGAAAGAGTGAAATGCAAAGTAATTAAGGTGTGTGGGCTAATGGTAGCATAGGTAATGATCCCATTCTCCCATTATTGCAGTCTTAAATGAGCGTTTAGTTGCTTTTTATTGCTTTTTCTCAGTGGGCTATTTTAGGGAGCATAATAAAATACAATGAAAACACGTTCCTAACCTATGTATAAACTAAGTAAGTGTTAGAGAACATGAGGGAGAGGTGGTAGTTTTAGCAGAGTGCCTAATAATTCTTCTCCCAGGACTGTTTTCTGTCCAGTTAAACTCAGTATATGTGGGGAAACAGCGCTGTAGGTGAGCAGTCTGAGGTGTGGGGACTGACATGTCTGTATTTCCCTATTGCATCCCATCCTTTGCTTCTAAAGGAGAGATGGAGCATCCATGGGCGAGAGGGGCACAGAGAGCCGATCGGAGACCCCTGTGGGCTCTCTGTAGGGGTGCTTAGCATCATTGGTTTTGGGGTAATCAAGCTGCTTTAATTCAGGAATGGGCAGAGACTGCAGCTCGAAGCTCGTCTCATTTAATGCTCATCTGAGGCCAATGTAGTTAAATGGGGATGTAAAGAGTAGCACAGGCAATAAATAGGTGGCTTGTAACAGCATAGCTGGCTCTGTAAGAACACTGGGAGAGCTGTAAAAACCACTAGGAGCAAGCTAAAAATATAGTTAGAAATGAGAGGAGGAACATTTTGGAGCGATTTGGGAACTACTTCAGGTTACAGTAAAAGGGCTTCTCATGCCCTTTGGGGCAGGTGGAAAGGAACTGGGAAAATTACAGCATGGGGAGCAGAGAGATGGGAGCGGAGAGGAAGGATCAGTCACAAGCTCCTCCACTCCTCTACCTCTGGAGGGGGGAGTGGAGGGGAGATAAAACTCTGTTCCCCAAGAGATGGGGGGAACTTGGTGAGTTGCTGGCGTGGGGCAGAAGAGGGGTGCCCACTGGCTTCTGCTAGCTGCGTCTCCTGTCTTGGTTCCCCCTTTGACTTTTGTCATGTATGGGTGTTTGTGGCGTTGTTGTGAACAGCCTTAAGAAGAGCTCGAGTTGTAGGAGCTTTGACTTCCCCACCATGATACCTGCATTGTGTTTCTGGCTTTGGAGAGGGTGGGGAGGCACTGGGACAGGTTGCCCAGGGAAGCTGTGGATGCCCCATCCCTAGAAGTGTCCAAGACCAGGCTGGATGAGGCTTGGAGCAACCTGGTCTAGTGGAAGGTGTCCCTGCCCATGGCAGGGGGGTTGGAGCTGGATGGTCTTTAAGGTCCCTTCCAACCCAAACCAGTCTGTGATTTGCTTTCTCTTTGGCTTGGATAGTAAAGGAGCTAATCCCAGGCTTGTCCCCAAAGTTAATCTTCTTTGGTGTATCCCAAGGCACTGACCTGGCTTTTAAATCGTATTTATTCCTGCCCTTTCTTCTTCTCTTAATTACAGCCAGTGGTAGAATTGCTAAAATTAAATGTTAAAAAGGAGCTGGGAAAGAAAGCCCTGACTGTTAATAGATAGATTTCCAGCCTGTGATGGCATAGTACTCACAAGAAGAGACATTTCTCTACCAACAAGAAAACTCCTTTGTTGCTGGTTATTTGGTCTTGAGAGAGTGGATGTAGCAAGGTCTTGGTGCCATCTTTCTACTGTGGAAGAAATCCTGTGGCTTTTGGCTTCATCTGTGCTTTGGATATGTTGGCTGTTACGTAGCCAGACGGATTAGTGTGCTGAGAAGTGCGGCAGAGGCAGCTGTGCTGTGTGGAATCATGGCCTACCTTGGAAAGAAGCTGTCCCTCTGCCACCCCATCAGTGCCCATCCTGCAGCCTCTCCTGAGCACAGGGAGTTCTGCTAAAGGTAAAGCTACTGGTGTGTAGGAAGGAGAAATCGGATTGCAAATGGTGTGTCTCACGTGGGGGGGCTGTGTAAGACACATTTCAGTTGAGACTACAACAGGTATCTATCCAGAGGTACGTGGGGATGCTTCCGAGGAGGGTGGAGACGAAAGGACCTCCTGGAAGCTCTGGGGTCTTTGTTTATTCCTTGCTGCTGGTTCTGAAAGTGAAAATCTCTCCCAGATAATCCCTGATTGAGCCAACTGGCCTTCTTTATCGCCTGTAAATCACTTTTCCCATTAAAACCAAAAATGAAAAGACAAGGTAGGCTGGCAGCTTAGGGATGTGGTAACACCTCCGCTGGAAATGTAAGCAAGAGTAATTGCTTCTAGAATGCTCAACAAACCAACCAACCACTTAATTAAGAATAATAAATCAAGTAAGGGAGGGAAACATTTGAACATCTATCCCTTGCTGTAGCTGAACTTGCAGGCAGGTTATGGCTGCTCAGGGACATTGTTCTGCATTACCTGAACACTGAGTAGGGGCTCTGAGAGTGCGGCGGGAGCTTCTCTTCAACAGAGATCATTCCTGTGCTGGTCTCGGGTGTAGAGGGGCAGGTGGTCTGTGGTGGGAGGAAAGGCATGCAGGTTCCCATCAGGTAATATAGCGAGGGGGAAGCTCTAAAGGTCACAGTGATTGCTCTGGATTTTGGCCCTCAGGAGTCAGATGGATCTTAACCTCTCTGGTCATTCCAGTGTTGCGGACTTTGCTTCCCGCAGAGCTCCCCCGGGCTGTGTTTGCACTTGGGGCTGCGATTCAGGCGATTACCCCGACTTGTTCCAACGAGTGGGTAGGACTTGCTTGAACTGGAGTTGATATTTGGGTGGACTCAGGTACGTGGCCGGCTGGGGGAAGGGATCCATCTCTTGAAACCGGCTCCTACAGCTGGTCTCCTGTGTGGGCTGGGTTTTCAGGAGGGGCAGAGGTCCTGTCCAAAGCCCAGTCTGAGGCACCCTCTGCGCTTTGCAATGCTTTGAGTGTGTCGCAGCTTTCTGTAACGAGAGGCTTAGTGCAATTAGGGAGCTGACCAAACTGTATTTTTTTATTTCACCTAAATTCCCTGGTTTTAGTCCAAACTATATTTAGAACTGGAGAGGGTGCTGGATTTTGGTGTTGCTGACTGTCCTATCCAGTGGGGGGGGTAAGGTTCAGAAAATGAGGGCTAAACCTTTTGGAGAATGACTGCATGTTTGACATTAATGAGGAAAAAATGCGAATCTAAAAGCATCCCAGACACACAGAATTCAATTACTTGGCAGTGGGGTTTGATTCTGAGTGTATTTTGCAGTACATTAGTAATTGATCTGTGCAGTATTTGTAACTGCGGAGGAGCTCTAGATGAATGTTTGCCGTGATTGTTACAAAATGTTCAATGCTGGGAATGAAATTTCTCCTTGCTGTGATTGTTCATCTGATTTACGGCTAATGGAAACTCGCTCTCCTGCTCCTTTCTACAGCAAATTGATCTTGATTCTTCTTTTAAAAAATCCCAGCAAGAGGAATTGTTCTGTAAAAAAACCCAATATGAAGTTAAATCATGGTGAGAGCTGGTGCCTGCTGTGCAAGCTCGACCCATCTCCTGTGGTGCAGACCGTTGGGGTTTGCACTGGTCGTGGCTCTGTGGCTCCAGCTCCCTGCCCAGGAGGCAGCTCTGCCTCCATTCCAGAGGTGGGAGTTTCTCAGGGCACAAAAGGTTCATCATCCAAGTTCTTTTAAGCCCAGAAATTCGTTGGGAAGTCTATTTCCAGCTTTGCTTGCTCTCTGTCTTCCCCTGCACATCATTGGTGATCCTTCTGCCCGAAGGACCCCAGCTCACCTGTCGTTTCTCTTGCGCATATGGTAGGAGCTAGAGTTCCCAGGTGATTTCCCATCCAGTTCCTGGACAAGCTAAGAAAGGTTCAGCTTCCAAATGAAGCAAAAGAGGGCGTGTTTAGTCTGGTGTGTGCAAAGACCCAGCTATGCCACTGAATCTCTCAATGGCTTTTGTAAAAGTCACACTCTCTGTCCTGTTTTCCTCCTCTGGAAGATGGTGATTAAGCCACAGTTAGCGTGGAACTCGGTTCTGCTAAACACTCTGATGGACATGCAGCTTCATGGGAAGCTTTCCTCTAGGATAGACAATTTATGCCTACCCCTGGGGTAACTGAGACCAAGACTGTCCGTCTCAGCCGTCAGTTTCTCTCTTCTTGTGTCCTGCAGTGGAATGGACTGGCACTTTGAATTTTGCCGTCTGATGCGAGTCCAACTAAGCCTGCGCTTCTGTTGTGTTGCAACTGGACAGCTAAGCCGCTGAAGTTAAGCACCAGTTGAAGGCCACGGCTTGATGAGAGCCAGCGTGCTTGGCAGCAAGTCTGGAGCAAACGCTGAGGAGAGAGGCGAGCCTTTCCCTGTGGAGTTAGGAGATCGGTTCATCTCAAGATGTAATGGGTGGAAGCAATGAACGGAGTGATCCAGAAGGAGCCAGGGTGATCCCGCAGTAATAGCAGCATGTGCTCTGAGGTTTGCCAGCTGCCTTGTCCTCATTAGGAGCACAATAGTTTCTTAAGTGTCGGAAAGAAAAAGAGCATCAGGAGTCTGTAGCGGGTATGGGAGAGGGGCAGAAATACTTCCACTGTGAGATGTGAAAGGCAGGTGCCCAAGGTGTTACCTGTATAAACATCAAGACTTTTCCTCCTGTATTTGTGTCTCTTCATGTGCCTTTCTCTAGACGCAGACAGCGCACTTGGTGCTGGAAGATGGGACGAAGATGAAGGGCTATTCTTTTGGCTATCCATCCTCCACAGCAGGGGAAGTCATATTCAACACTGGTCTTTCTGGGTAAGGCAAAAGCAAATGAGATGTGAGCACCAAAACTTCTCTGGGAGCTTGTTAAACTGTGAAAGCTGCTTTTTCCAAGCTTGTAGGGTCCTGATACAAGCACGTAATTTTCTGTATAAGAAAACACTGTAGTCCAGGGATATGGAGAGAGAGAGAGAGAGAGTTAATGAAGAGGCTTCAGGCAGTCCTCTTGTGTGATAGTGTTTGTGGTGATGAGCAACTTTAAAGACTGATATAACCAACCATGATAGTGAGGTGTGTTGGGATCTGCTCACTTCCCGCTGAAATGCAGCCAGAGTCAGAGCAGAGGAGCTGTCTTTGTTCTCCCTCCAATGCCCTGATCAAATATGGAGGTTTGAGGTATCTGCAGCCTTCTGGGTAGTGGAACTTGGCTTCCAGGTGTAAAACTTTTACATCCTGAAGTTCCCAAGTTGCTCACCTAAACGACCCATCCCTTACGACATTTGTTGGCTCATTCCGCGGTTAAGGATGCATTTAAACACTGTGCCCTTTCCAGCGAAAGGGTAGGATCGGATTCATGCCTAACCTAGCGTGACTCCTTGTCCTCTTGAGTGGTAGAAGCCAGTGGGTGGCTTAGGATGGCAGCCAAATGCTGCCGGTGCGTTGTTTGAACTGCTTGAACAGAATAAATCTGCCCAGAGGAATGAGAGGGACATGTCTCTGGGGAAGTGAGTCAGCTCGGACGCTGTTGGTGCTTGAGCTTTTTCTGCAGTCAGTCATGGCTGTCCTTGCCCAGCTCCCTTGCACTCCCCAAATTCTGCTCTCCTTCGGGGGGAAAGCAGTACTCACAGGATGGGTTTTTTAAATGCTCTCATTGGTGAGAATGTTAAATTGCTGCAGGAGGGGAATCTGTTTGCAAAGTTTTGCATTAGGAGGCAATTATTTAAGTATTTTGACAGCACTAATTACTGGCTGTGTTAATATACCTGCCAACGAGCAACTGTTTAATATAGATCAGAATGATGGAGGGCACAAGAGTTCTCTTCTCAGTGATAGATTATGGGCAATAAATCTTGTCACATCACAAAAGTCAAGGAGGACCTGATGGATTAATTTCCTCTCCACATGTTACTGTGGCAGCAGAAGCTGTGTTTGCTCATTTTCTAGTGATTTGGAGAGGATGTCTGGGAAAGAGGGGTCTTTTCTGTCCTGGGGAGCGTTGTGGGCATGGAGGGAATATTCAAAACGCAAAGCTGTAGCTTCAGAGTGCTCTCCAGGAACACGACCTTGAGGAAGCAGAGGAAGATAGGAGTTTGCAGCATTGTTGCAGATCATAAAAGTGACAGATTTGTTACCAGTCTGGGGATCCCTGTGCTCCTGAGCACAGAGATCAAGACCTTATTTATCCCGAGAGACCCAGCTACCTCTTCTCCTTGACACAGTTTAGAGGCCAAATGCCTGTGTGAAGCAGGTGCCCAGGGTTGGGGCCTTTCACAGACTGTCTGGGCATGCAGCAATCAGTCGGTTTAGGGAGCAAGAGCCTACGAAGGGGGTGATTTTGTCTAAGGCTGCTTTTAAGCCTCAAACCCCTGCTTTCTGTGAAGGGGGTGTTTCTAGATGCTGAGTGGGGTCAGCATGGGCTCTGTGCTGGGATGATGAATATGCTGCTCTGCACCTCGTCTCCTCATCTAGACTCCCACGTTCTGATTCGTGTCACAGAACGCAGAGGCAAAGCACTTCATGTGTGTACAGCTTTCAGGCTTGAAGTGGCTAAAGCTGGCCAAAATGGTGTCATATTACTCTAGAACAGAGGGCAGAGAGCACTGTTTTGGGGGTGGACTGTTGAATTTTCATTAGAAAAGCATGAGGATGAACTTTTCAGCAACATTTGCTGAAAAAAAAAAAAAGTCTCAGCGTTGCAGCCATCTGTTTGGTGAAGGAAACAAAAAGGAAGAGAGGAGATTTCCAGTTAAGAAAGAAGAAGAATTAACAACCCATAAAATACTCCCATGTTTTTAACAGTTCAGTAAGTGCATAAGTCTGCATGTGTTTCCCATGATATTCTGTTGATTGACAGGAATTTCCTGGGATCGGGCAGGCCTTTGGGCAGGCACAGCAGGGTTGAACCTTGCAGCATCTTTGGAGCTCGTGCTCCCATCTGCTCCTCTGCGCTCCGCAGGGCATTGTGCCTGCTTAGAGGGCGTTGCATCTCTGCCCAGAGCTGGGCCTTCGTGCCCCTGCCAAACCCAGTGGCTCTCTGTCCTTGTTTGCTGATCACAAATAACGCAGAGAGATTAATTACATTAGCTTTGTTGTTAACAGAGTCTTTGGAAGCGTAACGGATTGACGTGGAAGGAGAGAGCAACGCCAAACGTGCGTGTGCCATGCGCTTACCGCAGTTGTGTGCTCACGCCGCACTTCGTGTGGTTGTTTACCTGCAGCAGAAAGTATAGATTTGAGCAGCAGGAGAGGCTTACCTGAAAATACTTCACGGCCATTGTTCATTCGACGTGTCATTTCTCAGAGCTGGCTGGGGTGCTGCGTTGTCTGTATCTGCCTGCAACCATTCCCGGTTTTGTGAAGGGTTTCCCAATGTTTGACAATTCATCTTCTGGCAGTAAGGCCGATGTTCCATAAAAATGTCTCTTGTGACTTGCTGATACCTGGTAGATGGCGGGAGTTGCCGGTTATGTATCGTTTAAACAATGATGACAGTAATAAATTACATTTTGTGCAGGGCAGATTCATCCTGAAGTGTCTTTGTGCATTTGGCTAAATATTTGTTTGGATAACTTAATCTGCTGCTAAATTACAGCTGCTTTTGGGTTGAAAGACAGCAAGTGTTTAATGGATTGCTGCAACAGTAGAGGGGAGAAAGTGAAGGACTGTGTTAATTTAGGACCGTGGGCATGTAGACTATGTTTGCCCTGTCACCCTCTTTGGGGTTCTGGATCTACTGGCTCCAGGGCTGATAATTTGCAATAGCCTAGGTTCGATCCTCCACTGCAGAACAATGTTCCACCATGCTTTTAGACCTGTCCTCACTGAGAAGGGTGTTCAGGCAGGTGCTTGAACAACGTTGCCGTTCCTGGGGCTTCTGCCTGGGCTGAAGATGTAAGGATGTGCTCTGGGGCCTTGTCACCAGGGCGGATTGCTGGATCCCGAGGCACCGCCTTGGCCTTGCCTTCTTCAGAGGCACACAGACCAACTTCCGAGTGTGTAGGAGTCTTGTTGGGTGGAATGTGTGGTGTCCTGTGGGTGGGAAGCTGGTGACTGCCTAGAAGAGAGGCCGGGCCTCTGCTGGGAGAAGCTGCTGAAGTGGTACCGTGGCAGGGTTTGTTGTCAGAGAACCCAGAGCAGTAGTGCAGAATCCCACGGATGATTCACAGCTGATTCTCCCCAGGTAAAATGAGAGGCATAGGTTTGTCTACCCGCTCCCTGGCAGGAGGGCAGTTACAACCCTGACCGCCTCAAGGCTTGCAAGCTTCAGCCTGAGGAGGGGACCATGTCTGAGCAAACCGCTCTGTTTTCTGTTGGCTTTTCAGTTCGGGCTTTCTAGTGCCACTGGCAGGGGCATGTTCTTACACCGCTTGAAGGGAAGGAGGCAGCACTGCCAAACCCACGTGGAGTCCCAGGGGAATGACCAAGCCCCAGCTGTTACCTGTGGGTCAAGCGATACGCCATGCTCTTGCTGCAGTTCTGTGATCGCTCGCTGTGGTTGTTTACCTTATGTTAAATCACAACGAGTCCAAGTTTACAATAGCTCCTGTGCTTTTCTTAAACTAAACATGAGGAGCCTAGGCATTTTCCTGTTCTCAGTGTGAAAAGTTTAATCACAGATGGCACAGTCGGGGCAGATTCATGGATGGGTTTGCTTTTATGCTGAGAATGCTTTCACGTGAATGCCATTTCTGTCTTTTTCTCATAGGGGAATTCAGTCCTGCCTTGTTTTCACTGGCTCTTTCCTTTCGACTCTGGACCAATTCTTTTCTATTCCTTCTTCATCCAGGTACACCGAGGCCTTGACAGATCCCAGCTACAAAGGACAGATTCTTACACTGGCTAACCCCGTAGTTGGGAATGGGGGAGTGCCTGACACGGCTGCTTTGGACGAAGTGGGCCTCAGGAGGTTTCTGGAGTCTGATGGGATCAAGGTAACAGTGGGAGATGCAGAGCTGATCAAAGGGTGGTGCTAGCAGCTTGAATCTGTGTGTGTAGGCAGGAGTTTACTGACACCCTCATAGAAGTTAGAAGGAATCAATGATACTCAGCCTTTCTTTTTCTTCTGGATATTATCCTTTGGAGGAATGGTGGCAAAAGATAATCCATCTTGCTTTGTGTACCAGGCCATGTGCTGTCTGAAAGCGGTGTGTTTCCCATCAGTTCACACATGCTTTTTGTGAACTGCTGTTCTGGATGGCTTTTTTTCCACATTTCCTTCCGCCTCACATTTGTCTGTGTTTGCCCAGGACTGGTTGCCGCAGACAGATTGGATGCCAGTGAGAATGAGAAGTTTCTGTATGCAAAGGCTTTTCTCTATATGCCTGTACTGCCAGGATCAGGGGAGGGGACAGCTGTGTGGAGAAGGCCGTATGTCTGAGTGCAGGAGCCAGTATTTACACTGTGGTCACAGGGGATATGGGCCAGGAGCAGAGCTGTGTCCATGGCAGTACTGAAAAACGAACCAAACCCATGTAATTCCAGAACCAGTGAAATGTGTTATCTGTCCTGAGGTGAAATGATTCCTTTATAAGCTGACTCCACTGGAAAACTGAGTTGACTTTTGAAATTAAATGCCGCTTAAAAGTGAAAAGCAATATTAAACAAAAAATGAATCAAAATAATCATTTTGTCTTAAATTTCCATTTTCTTTCTAACGAGAAGCGTTTTCTCAGTTTAGTGCAAGTTGCAGCTTTGGTTATCTGGAAGCCACATTATTCTCTGAATTTCCTAAGTAAAATGGCCCAGGTACAGTCATGACAGAGCACTTTACCCCTTTGCCAGGTACCTGTTCTGTGCCCTCCCCCTGTGAAAACTCAGGTTTGCTCCCTTTTCATTACTGCGCCATGTCAGCCTAGCCTTGTGCCCTGTCCGTGACACGGTTTAGTGCATGGATAGTGAAAACTCGGGAGGTACAGGGCAAGTACAGGGTGATTCTGCGGTGCAAAATGATGTTTCTTCGCTCTACAGGTTTCAGGTCTGCTGGTGCTGGATTACAGCAAGGAGTACAGCCACTGGCAGGCTGCTAGGAGCCTGGGAGAGTGGCTGCAGGAAGAAAAGGTGAGCAATCTAGGGGTAACTACATTGTGAGAACGGACCTGCGTGTGTGGGAACAGGGGAAAGAGCTGCTGGCTTTGAGCTGGTAACCACTCTTCTCCTCAGGTGTCTTCACCAGGCTGTACTGTGCTCATTCTCTGTTCCTGAGTCTTCATCCATTTCTCTTTTTCAGGGTTCAGTGGTATTACCCAGGTCTGTCCAGAAGGAATGTTAATTAAAGGGGGATGTTTAGTTCTCCATAAAAATGATACACATTAGATGATGTTCTGTTCTCTCCTGAAATGTTTCTGTAGTGCTGCTCCTAGTGGTAACCTCAAGAGGTGTTAGCTGCCAGAACCCCACTGGCTTGAAGCCCTGGGAGGAGTCACCGCCTGCCACTGGCTAGTGATGGCTGGGAGGGATAGGTGCTCATAAGGGAGGCAGGAAGGGTCTCAGAAATGAGTCAGGTATTTGAAACCTGAGCTTTTTATTTTGCGCTTTTTAGGGCAGAGTCTAGATATGAAGAACTAAGCTGTTTGAGTGGGAACAGGGAGGAGAAGTGAAGAACTGGAAGTGAGGCAGCTTTGGGAATAGTGCTGCAAAAAGCCAGAGCTCCTTAAACAAGGACATGCTCTTTGCAGCGAAGTGGTCTGGCTGCTGTCTTCCTCTGTCTTAGCTGCTTGTCCTCTAACTTATCCTTCTCTTGGGTTTTTTCAGGTGCCTGCACTGTATGGGATTGATACCCGAATGCTCTCCAAATTAATTCGTGACAAGGTATGATCTGCTTCCCTTCATCCCATTCCATTAACCTTGCTAGTGCTGTGCCCTTTTCCTAACAGTGCAGCAAACCTGGGGTAGCAGCACTACTGCTGAGCTGCCTGGACCCCAGATGCTGGTCCCTGCGCTCTTCCAACAGCTCCGCGTCTCTGTCCAGCTGAGGCGAGGATCCCTGAGATCCCAGGGAGCCCTTCTCCTTGGCTCTGCTCTGGGTTTCCTGTTCTGCATAGGGGAACCAGCACAAGCTGATGTAGATGCAGGGCCACAGGGAGCTGTGTCGGGCATAACGGGTAGTAGTGTCAACTACGTGTTGCTTCAGATAGTAACAGAGGGAGCAACAACTCTGAATATTGTGGATCTAAGTTCAAGGCAGCACCACCTTTGGTCAGTGGAAATTCTCTGCTCCTCAGAGACAAAGGAATGCCCACAGTAACCTGAGCTCAGCCTGGTTTTCTTTGGCTGAAACCTGTTATTATTCTTAATAGTCATTACTTTCCTTGGTTTCCAAGAGGTGACAACTGGAGGACATGAGCAGGATTACCTTACGGAATGAAGGTTAATGTTAAGGTGCTTTTCACACTGGCTAAAAGAGTGATCAAAGCCAGCCTGAATGTAAATGCACCTTGGAGCTCTTTGTTTGCAGTGCATTACGTGAAGCTGTTCTCTTCTGTAAGTGATCATTTGCAGCCTGCAGTCCAAGCCCACATCACCTTTCATTCCACAGAGCAAAGTATGAATGACCCAGCATGAATAGAGGAATATTTGTCGAAATGAATTGTTATGGGAAGGCAGGGCATTGTCCTGCACTTACAGACAGCAGACAAGTGCAGTTTAATACAACAGAAAATGGCAATACACTTTCTGCTTTCTTGAGACACGGTTTAATGGATCAGCATTCATTTAATCCAAAGTCAATACGCTTTCAGTGTTTATCCTGTAACTTTGCAGTAGTAATGCCCATTATACTGGGCCTCTGAGTGGTATTAGTTTATGCCTTTTAATAAAATAGTGCATAATGCAGCCTTTTCTCCCAGTCTTCTCAGGGTGAACAGCTTAGTATTTCACTCCATGTCTGCTTACAAACTGGGGGTGAGAAGAGGGCTTTGTTATGCTATGTGCAGAAATGGCTTGTTAAATGGGACTCTTGGCTGGATAATCTGTGAGCAGGGTAAGACACAGGGTTCCTGTTTGAAAGCAGTGGCTTTAGGGCTTTGTCATCAGCGTTTATGGGGCTGACTGCATGGTGGCACTCAGCAGTTGCTGTGGTTCCCAAGAACCTGACTTGTTTAAGACGATGTTGACCTTTTCAGCTCCGCTCCATGCAAAGCAGCCTGGAGCAGCTTTTGGTGGAAGGTGCTAAGCAAGATGAGACAGGATGTCAGCCACTGTTAAGAGCAAAACTGTCTATAAAACCCTTCGTAGTGCACATGGCAGTGCAGGATGCTGGCTCTTTCTTGCTCTGAGAAGAGGGCAAGGATACTTCAGGTATGGCCAGCCATGAAGTATCAGTAAAGCCAGTGAGCAATCCTGGTGTGCATGCTGGTCTCATATCCACGTATTTATCATGAAAGTGTTATGCATTAAAAGTTACAACAAAAAATTGACTTTCTCTATTTTCCCCTTCTGTCTTTGGAAAGTTCTGCATTTTGAAAAATGGCACACCCTGTCCCCATGCTGATAGGAGTTGAACCCTACGTTACCCCACTTGTTCCAGGAGTGGGGCAAAAGCCAAACCAGGGATTTTTCCACTGAGAACTTTACTGAGAAGAAGGTGGAAAAGAATGTGCTGCTGACAGAGCAAGAGTGTCCTAGCTTTTGTGAGGTGGTAACAGCAATAAAGAGTAGAGCTTGCTGGAGGTGACTGGGTTTTTTAACAGCTTATTCAGAAAACAGCGGTGCTGACTGGCCTGCTACACAGCTTTGCCTTACCCCAGCCCTGCTCCCTTCTAACTACCCACACAAGGTGGCTGAACACCTCACAGTGGGTTTCCAAAACCAAAAGGCTTCAAACTGTTTTGTGGATTACTCCCAGATCTACACAACTGTTATTTGGGGGGTTGAATTGTGATTGTCTTAGAAGGAAACCCATTTTACTGTCACTAGAGAGCTTGCCAAACTGCCTGTTAACAAATTGTACTGCTGACAATGCCTTTACTTGGAATGAAGGATTTTAAACAGATTTTTGATACTGAGGTAGGCTCGTAAACTTCTGAAGATGCTAGAAATGGTTTTAAGCCACCAAGAAACCATCTCCAAACAGCTGCTCCAGTTGCGGTGGCTGTCAGCACCTCATCCTGGTGTTCACAGCTTCTCCTTTGCTCATGCTTTGTTGTTAACTGGTGTATTTCCACAGGGCACGCTACTTGGGAAGATTGAATTTGAAGGTCAACCCATGGAGTTTGCAGACCCGAATAAGCAAAACTTAATTGCAGAGGTTTCAACAAAGGTGAGAAGTTTTTCTGTAGTTCCAGAACTGTACACAACAGGTAGTAACGGCCCCTCATTTCCTCTGGGGGTCGTACAGTCTTTCTAAACAACTGGGGGACCTTTTCTAAACCATACATCTTTCCAGACTTTTGAAGGACTGTCGTCTCAATGTCAGCCTCGTAGAACCCCCATGGCTCCTTCGGTGCAGCGCTGAGGATGTAAAATGAGCTGTGTTGGGCTGGGTGTAGTCGGGTGTGTAAACTGTGGTTGGCCACAAGCTGAGAACAACGTTACAAATCATGAGGATACAGCAAACCAGGCCCCTACTGAAAATAGTAACTATTCTTGTTCTGATGCAAGGCCTAATGTCTGAAGCTGTGGACCCTCTAGGGATTTAACTGTGGGATAAAGGTGCCTTGGGTGCTTAATCCCATTGACTGAAGTGACCACTGAGCATATGAGTCCCTTTCAGAAACCCCGTGGTATTTGCAGCTCCTTCCAGACCAGTGAGGCTGTGGAAGAGCTGCGCGTTGTTGCTCGCGTACTGTTCTGCGTGCAAGCTGGTGTGCTAGTGGCGTGAGTGCGAAGCAGTCCTGAACAGACTGGTTTGGGAGCAAGTGGGAATTTGAAGTGCAGTCTCCATCCAGTCTCGGATTTGCTGTAGTAATTGGGATGCCATTGGAATACACCGGCTGCCTTGCAAATCTTCCCTTTGGGGATCTCACCAACTCATGCCAGTGCTTCCACTGTATTTTGAGTCAGAGCCTTGCTGCCACACAGAAAGGTGGCGGTCGCTTCTTGAGGTGGTGATCTGTGATTACAAAAGGCAGGCGGGGCCGTTTTGAGCAGTATCGTGGAAATAGGTAAGGTTGCTGATGCTAAACTCTGCAATTACTGAGACAGAATTACTGTAAAGATGCTGCAAATAGCTTCTAAAAGGGAGACACAGTAAGATTAACTGAGCTTTGGTGGTCTCATTATGCTTATAACTTAATTTTGCAGGCTTAAAAAGCAACAAAACAAAGCTGAAGTAAGCTGTTCATTGTTGGTAATTACTGGACATGATTGTCTGTTGCCAACCAGCTGTTTTCATGTAAATCAGGATACAGTAGGATCAGGAATCTGCTTATCAGTTGTGCATTAGGAGTGATTGCCTTTTTTTATTGTTATTTTCTTTCCTTGCCTTCTTGAGATGCTGGTGGCATAGACCCTATGGGCTGATGTCTCCTGTACAGGGCAGGGAACGTAGGAAACAGGGGCATGTGATGGTCAGGATCCCAAACCAGACGAGAGGTATTTAACCACTTGAAGCTCAAAGGTCTCTTCTGTCCACATGTACGGCCCCACGTACTCTTTGTGCTCAGCTCTGTTGCTGGCAGGAGTTTTCTACCCTCCCTGGCTGCTGGCTTGCAGCCTTCCCACATCATCCTCTCAGATTGGAGCCGTTTTTAGAGGCTGTGCAGTGAAGAGATGAGGGAAATCCTCTGGCTTTAGAAGGAGCGCATTTTAACAGTTCCCTGATGCAGTTCCCAGTCTGGTTTCTGTCTGCCCTGGGCCAGGCGCAGGGGTCAGTGCTCGAATAAGAAGTGAGATGTGGGGGAGGGTTGTGAAAACAGCAACACCTAAAGTCAGTCTTCGTGCTGAAGGAAATGTAACAAATCATAGCCTAATTAACTGAACAGGGAAGAGTTTTGAGAGTGAGGTAAAGTACCTCAAAGCAGTTTTTTTTCCCCCAGCTCTCTCTGGCTATTAGAACCTTTGATGGAGATCCTTGTTTCATAGTGTTTTGCAGATTTTTATGTATGGATGTTGTGAGGAATTGAGGGGTCTCCAAAAGCCCTTTTAATAGGAGGGTGAGTTTTTTTTAAGGGACTCTGGTACATGACACTAAGTTAATTTCTGTGAGAACTGGGCACCTTAATCTTGAGATTTTGGAAACCCACTTCCCAGAAGCCTGAAGGGCAGCAGGTAGAAGACCCTTACAATTCCTGTGTGGTGGTACAGCTCCACCATGGACTGTGGAAGCAGAATCCACTTGTGTGCTGGTGACTGTGAAGATGGTGTCGTATTTGATGTCAAGCACAGCTTCATATCAGAAGCCTTGAGTGATCTAACAAGACCCAGTTTCAACATGATTTCCAATCTACTCGTTCTCAGAAAGGGCTTGTGGGGTACTTTGCCATCTGGTCGCGTCGTGCGACCTACAAGGTCTATGTTCTGGTACAAAAATCTCCTTTCAGCATTACACAGCAGGAGTTGCGACAGCAGTGGTAACAATGCTGCCTCTGTGCTGTCATGCCCTCAGAGAAGGATTAGGGACCACCTAATTCTGTAGTTTGTGTTGCAGCTTCAAGCCTCACAGTGAAGGGAGGTGACTCCTTGCACCCATCTCCTCCGGCCTTGCTCCTGATATGGCAGAAAGTCACTCCTTATGATGGTCAGAGCTGTCCTCACACAGGGCATGCTTTTGCATCCTAAAAATCTCTTCATCTTAATCTCTGAGAAGATAAAACAAAAACAGTTAGGATAACACAGAGGGGGGGAATTTGAATATTCTACTAAACCTCATCTTGAGTTTCCTATAATCATAACCAATCCCTGTAATCCAAGCTGGTTGTAATCTTCCTATGAAAAGATTCAGTTCATCACCCAGCACCAGGGATATCAGGCATGGATTTTTAGCATCTTTTCATAAAGGGGCCCAGCTGTGAAATATGGATGCCAGGGAAGCTGATTAAAAGGGACTTAGTTGTTTTTTTAAAAAAAGAGACGACTCTCTTTTCAGTGGTGTATTGCCCAAGAGAAAATCCCATTTGGGCAAAGTACCCTTACCGGTATCAGCTTTCAGAAGCTGACCATAAGGTAAGCACAGTGTTTTCAGAAAGAAGACGGTTGCTGTATGTGCTTATTGATGAATAACATCGCAGCCTGGTCAATCAAACAAGTAAAATCATTCAGCATAATGGCCCAGATTTGGGACTGGTGATGACTTTGTGGAATGGGTTAAGGAACAGCAGCTGGAAGAGGAGGTGGTGTGTTGTCTGATATGTAAAACTGTCAGGTCCATATGAACACAGGTCATACCCAGCTGTGTGCTTGGCCTGGCCTGTGCCTCTGTGATGCACTAGGATACCTCCTGCTGCCATACTTCGGTCTCGCTGTGACTGGAGGGCCAGGGTGGCATTTACTGTGATGGAGCTGCAGGTGGTGTGAAGTAGCCTCGCTCCCCTGGCGTCACCGGGATAACTTCAGATGCAAATTTCTTGCCATCTATCTGGCATTTCTCTTGGGCTGCAATAATCTGTGAGAACTGGCTCGCTGGTGCACTGCTAATGAGGTGAAACACAGGAAAAGAGCTTGTCGTTAGCTATGGAAACAAGTGATTTCTGAGGGATTGCTGTTACTGCTGTAATCAACAGTATTGAAAAGTGTTTTAACTTCTCCTTTCACAGAGAAGTGAAGGAAGTGCTCATGTCTGCAGTACTCATGGAGATTTCCATGTAAATTGATTGTTAAGTACCAGTTGCTGCATGTTGGTGAAAAGTTACTCAACTCCTCTTCCGTGTGTTTTGAGGACAGGGGTGTGATCTGTCATTTACAGCATGCTCTGCCTTTTTGTAGGAAGTCAAGGTTTACGGCAGAGGGAATCCACTTAAAGTTGTAGCTGTCGACTGTGGGGTGAAGCACAACGTTATCCGTCTGCTGGTGAAGGTAAGTCAGTGCCTTCTGTCCGCTTTTTCCAGAGAAGGTGTGAATTTCCTGTCCTTCAAGATTCTGAAAACTTGACCAATGCCCTCCGCAGTCTGCCCTGAAGTTGAAGTTACCCCTGCTTTGGGCAGGGATTGGATCAGCTGACCTTCTGAGGTCCCTCCAGCCTTATTCTTTAATTCTATGACTCTGTGAAAATCTTCTCCTGCTGTTAACACCATGGGGTGGCAGTCCTTCTCTAGGCACCCAGGAGGATTGAATGCAGAGTCCTGTCATTCTGTAGATGCACAGCGATTCCCTGTCTCTGTTTTTTCATTCATGGGGATGTTTGTCCCGTTTTTGATGTTGACGAACTATTTCTGGCGTGCCACAGGAGGCGGCTGTGAAGCCCTACGTTAGCAGGATGAACGCACTGCGTAAAAGTGAACGTGTTTTGTGTGTGTGCCTACACGCTCATTTTGCATCCCATTAGTGTGTTTGGATCTCACCAGTGAATTGCAGACAAACTTGACAGACACTGAGGTGGCTCAGACTCAGTCTGCCAGTTTTGTGAAAGTTACCTGGGCAGATAGTGGGGAGAAGCCTTATTATTGTCACTGGAGAAGGAATGACTGAAATCCAAACGCAGCATCTGGAACGCGAGAGCATGGGGAAAAACCTCCTGACACAAATTTATTTGTTCCCCTCCTCCCCTAATTTCTTGTTCCCTTGCTTTGGTTTTTTTCCCAGCGAGGTGCAGAGGTGCATTTGGTTCCATGGGACCATGATTTCACCAGCATGGAATATGATGGGCTTATAATTGCCGGAGGTCCAGGGGATCCCATGAAGGCCCAGGAGGTGATTCAGAATGTCAGAAAGGTACAGTGGCTACAGCTATTAGCCATAGGCCAATTGTTCTTGTTTATTTGCCTTGTTTTAAGTGCTTGAAATCTAAACAGCTGGTTGGACAAACATGTTAAGGACCAAATGTCCTTCAGTCCTTTCAGCTGTCTGGGATATTCCTCATCTTGGTCCACTAGTAGTCGTTCCCAAACCAGTATTTACAGTAAGGCTACACAGACCTTTGGTGAACAATACATAGTAAACATGATGACTACCATTACCTTACGGGTGCCTTAAAGTGCCCTGTGCTGTTTCAGGTCCTCTGTGACCTTCGGAAAGAACAGCCTTGATTTCACAGTGCTTCCATCCAAAATAATGTCGTGCACTAAATGGCTGTAATGCAGCATCGTTGCTTATTCCCTCGAGCGGGCCGGAACATCCAGCTGTGCTCTGAGGCTTCCCCCTGAAGCAGAGGAGAGGAAGAAACATTCCATTGTAGGCTGTTGCCACCCTTGCATTCAGCTTTTTCCCAAGTCTGTGTGGCTGTTAAGAGGGAACTGGCATGATTTGTGCTGGAATTGCTGGACAGAGACTCTCCAGCATCTGTTGGAAACCTTTTCTTTTTAGGTCCTGGAGAACAATCGCCCAGAGCCCTTGTTTGGGATTAGCATGGGGAATCTAATCACTGGAATAGCAGCTGGAGCTACTTCCTACAAGATGCAGATGGCTAACAGGTGCGGCAGCTCTTCTGCTTCCCAGAGCCTGGCTAGACCAGCCCAGCCTTGCAGAAGGCCACAGAGCAGCAGCTTCTGAACTGTCTTCACGAGACCTAGCATGGCAGTAACATTCCTTCCTCATTCCAGCCCTTCTCCTTGTCCTCAGTTTAAACTGCCATATCGTTCATTGCTTTTTTTGAGGGTGTTTTGAAAGTATGTGATGTAATTGATCCCCATCAAACTGAAAGATAGCAAAGCATCTCCTAGGATTTACCATTTTGAGATTTGTTGCCAGTATCAAACAGCTACTATTGAACATCAGCATGGCCAGCAGGTCAAGGGAGGGGAATCTCCCCCTCTACTTTGCTCCCATGAGACCCCACCTGGAGTTCTGCATCCAGCTGTGGAGACCTCAACATCAGAAGGATATAGACTGGTTGGAGCAAGTCCAGAGGAGGCCACAAAGATGCTCCAAGGGCTGGACCCCCTCTGCTATGGGGACAGGCTGAGATAGCCGGGCTTGTTCAGCCTGGAGAAGAGAAGGCTCCGGGGAGACCTTGTAGCAGCCTTCCAGTGCCTGAAGGGGCTACAAGGAAGCTGGGGGGGACTTTTCCCAAGGGCCTGTAGTGCCAGGACCAGGCATAACAGGTTTAAATTGAAAGTGGGGAGATTTAGATTAGATATCAGGAAGAAATTCCTCCCGGAGAGGATGGGGAGGCACTGGGACAGGGTGCCCAGAGAAGCTGTGGATGCCCCATCCCAGGAAGTGTCCAAGGCCAGGCTGGATGAGGCTTGGAGCAACCTGGTCTAGTGGAAGGTGTCCCTGCCCATCGCAGGGGGGGTGGGACTGGATGGGGTTTAAGGTCCCTTCCAACCCAAACCATGGGTGAACTGCTATCTATATACCCAGAGTTCCTCTTCCTACTTGTGGCATTTGGACATGTCTAGCACTTCAGTCCCCTGTTCTCTGACCCTTTCTCTTCCAGAGGACAGAACCAGCCTGTGCTGAATGCAGTGAACGGCCAGGCTGTCATCACTGCTCAGAACCACGGTTATGCCATCGACAGCTCTACCCTCCCGCCCTTTTTTCGCTCTTTGTGAATGCCAACGATCAAACGAATGAGGTGAGCTCATGCTTTCCAGATACCTCCACGTAGCAGCCTCTTGTGAATGAACGCTCCATCTCGCTTCATTTCACCTCCTAGAAGCTTGCTGTCAGATAGTGTATTGGGACTAAGCTTGGTCATCTGACTGTTTGCTTTACTTGGGGCCCTGCCTTACAGCCCAAAAGGAGGTGAACCATTACCACTCTTCTCCACAATGCCCCAAAATGTAGGATTGCAACAGTGACCTCATGATTTCCCTTGAACTGCTGCCTTAGGAACTCCTGTGTTGCCCCTGCCGTTAGTGATGCTCACTGTTACCATTGTTTTGGGGCTCGTGCTGCAGGTGCTCTAGGCACTGCCACTGTTTCGTTGGGTTCGTTCTGTGTTGCCCAGTGCAGAAAAGGAATATTACTGCATCTAATTTGGTCTGTTACTGTAGAAAGAATTTACCAGCGTCATGAAAGAGAGAGGCTGTTGCCTCTAAAGAACAACTTACAGGATCTAAGGTAGAGGTCTCATGTGAAGTGATATCTGTGTGGGGAAAAATAAATTAAAAAATGCCTGGCCTCTGGAAGTTCACAGCTGAACAGGGAAAAGCATAGGAAGGAAAACAACATCCCATATCTCAGTTTTGACAAGGTCAGACAGACACTGAGACAGATCTCAGGCTTTGTAATTGTCCGTTTTAAATCTTGTCCATTAGGCCGAGTGTCGTACAAGTCAGTGAAGTCTTGTTATTTATCAGAAAATCATTGAAAAGAAGGTATTTTCAAAAGCAGTTTCCCCCCTGGGAATATGCCTCTCCGTTGTTTTGTATAAACGCCCCACATCAAGTCTGTCAGGTTGAACAGTGCTGTTCTGGCATATCCCGGCTGCGCTTTGCAGGATCAAGGAGCAGTAATTTCCAGCCGATGGTTTTGGAATAAGTTTGTTATTTGTCAGTTGCTGTTTTCTTTATTCTTACAGATATATCTAAGCAGAGACAAATGTTACCAAACAAGACATTAGTACAAAAAACTTTCAGCTGTTTGGTTCAGTTTTTGAGATGAGTTTGTTTTAGCGGTGTTGACAAACTGAACCCTTTCATCCCCAGGCCTTTCATGTTTGCTTTTAGCTGAAGGTTGGAGACAAGTGTGGTGGTGCTTTTGCATAAAGCAGATGATAAGGTTAGACATGAGTCTTCTGGATCTAAAAGCATGACAGTCTTTTATGTGAGCTGAGGGACCATTTCTATGAGTCCCAAAGCAGCATCAGTCTCCTAAACCTTTGCAGATGGAGAGGGAGAAGGAGCAATGTTTCTTTAGTGTGGGATGCGCTAACAGGAACGGGGTTGGATGGGCTCTTGTGTGAAGTCTGTTGCGTCCCACTGTTTGAAAGAGGAAAAACCTTTTCTTGTGCCTGGCCTGACCCATCGCAGCTGGACAGGGCCAACACGGGTTTCCAAATACTGCCTAGCCGTGGAGTGAATGTTTTTGGAAGATATTTGTATGTAACTAGAAGTTAGACGAGCATTCAGGGAGTGTGACAGATTGATGACATTCTTCACTCTGAGGGCAGAAATTTGTCCAGTAATGGATCAGCTGTGGTCAGTAGCTCCTCTCTCATCCCTGTCCTACCCCAGCATCCCACCCTGCAGCTCGGGGTGGCACTGTTGCTCTACAGGACCTGTCGGGACTCCTTTGTCCATTCCTAAAGGAAGCAGGTTGTATCAGAACTATTTTTTCCTGGGTTCCCTCTTCAGGAACATCTTCCATCTGGAATTGTGGGCTGTAAGCAATGGCAGCCACAGGGTAGTTTCCCAGTGGACCACGCTGCTTGGTGCTATCAGGCTATGCAAATGGGAAGGCTGTTTTTGCTGGCTCCAACTGGAACTACAAGGACTGTCTCCAGACTCAGTTTAGGTCCTTCATAGCTATTGTTTGTGCAGAGCAGTGATCCTGCTCCGTCACAGACCTGACAGCGACTGAGGGCAGAGATATCTGTGAGGCCCTTTGTCAATATTTAAAGTGAATTATGGAAGGAAAGAGCATGACCCAAATCCATCTCTCCTGTAACAGAACCAGCCAGATCAGGATGATAAAACCATTCATTCCATAACAGCCTTGTCCAAGGGGATCTTTACTTGCCATGTTTTTCTTCTCTGCCTGGTCTCTGCCCTCATCTCTAGAGGGAGCCCTGGAGGCCTATCTGCTCTGTTAAGTGCTTAAACTTAGTAGTGCTTGCTGCTGTAGTGAAAGTGATGGTTCTTGTCCACGCCCAGCTCAGTGGGTCATACAGGCACTGGAGCATTAGCAGAAGAGCAAGAGGCTCAACGGCTTCTCACATAAGACATTGTTTGAAGACTGAGAATGAAATGGGTCTGAATTTGACAGCCCCTAGGAACGCCCCAATTCTTTGGTGCTTACAGGGGCAAGGTGTGGCTTTCTGTTCTCTTTGAGGAGGTGCCTAAGATGATTGTTTTCATTCCTGCAGGGCATCATGCATGAGACCAGACCAATTTTCACGGCACAGTTCTACCCAGATGCAAGTCCTGGGCCGAGAGACACAGAGGTATTGTATGAGAGTTGGTCTGGGCTTGCTCTCAGATATGTATCAGCTCCAGTGACAAGTCTTGATGGCAGTGATGGTCCTAAATCTTGGTTTTGGAAATGTTGTGATCCTAACAGAGGGCCCAATCATGCATAGGCTTGTGTCTGCTTAGCTTGATCCGCAGCTAATTACAATCAACAGCAAGGCGTCTATTGACTCCTGTGTGCTCTGGATCAGTGATTCCATTCATATGATGTGTATGCTTTCAGTCCTGCTGGGATTATTTGTGTGTCGGAAACTACTGAAGTGCTTAAGTCTTTGCAGGATCAGGCTCAAATCTCTTGTACCTGGGGTGATTGCAAAAGGAAAAGGATTTTATCTTAACAGAAAAAATACTAGCCAGATGCTTTATAATAAAATCATTAACTTTCTAATACATTTTAGTTCCACTTTCAAATTTTATAATTACTGTAGAGTTATGTAAATGGATTCACACTTCTTCACGCTGGTTCTCCTAAGTGAAATGAAATTTTAATCCCCCATCTGTGACTTCGCACAAATTCTATAACAACTGGTTGCGTAGTCACAGAGTATGACTAAGCAGCAACAGGGGATGTGGAAGGCAGAGGAGGCATGTCTGAACATAAATAAACTATTTAGCATTTCTTGCGAGAGGAACGTGGAAGAATACATAGAAGTGCTTATTTTAATCTTAATTTGATGATGTTGATTAAACCTGCAAGTAAATCTCTTGATATCAAGAAGTTTCCTAGCAATCTGATTGACTGGTGAGTCTTGGAGAACTGAAGATGGCCCTCAGCTGTGTCTTTTCCAGGTCTGTGCGCTCCCACTGCTGGGATGGGTTTGATAGCACTGTGCCTATCCTGCAGGGCTTGCGGGGCCCATCCATACTCCTCCCATGGGTGATTCCCAGCAGCCAGCTTCAGGGGCTGTGTGGACAGAAGCTCTGCAGGCGTGGGGTCAGGCGAGGAGCCTGTCCCACTGCCTGCAGCTGCCTGCGTGCCAGCCGTGGGCACGCTGCCCGGCCTGGCTGGAGAACACATCTCTCTCAGCCGCTGGGGATCTCCTCTGGAAGGACAATACTGATCTACCGCAACTGCTGTTTAGACATACCTGTTCATATCCCAGCTCTGTAACAGGCTCCTTTCCAGATGGTTCCCTTGAGCTAGTTAAGTATATGGTTCCTCTGTACTTTGGCTTTTAATGCACACGCATTGATAACAGCAGAGCACACAGACATGATTGATAATGTGTTTTCTTCCTGATACGACCTCACTTTCTTCATTGCAGCTTTGTCAGATATGTCAGTGGTTAAATAAATTTCCAATAATGATCCCCTCTTCTCTGATGGTGTAAATCTGCCTTCTGAAGGCAGCAGGGCAGAGTTGATAGCTAGAGCTCACAAGTAGCCTGTTTATTTCTTTGCTTGGTATTTACTTGATTCCCCTTTGGGGATTAAATACATGTGTTTCTTTTTCCTAGTTCCTGTTTGATTCATTCATTTCGCTGGTTAAGAGAGGGAAAGGCACGACCATTTCCTCGGTCCTGCCCAAGGCTGGAGCGACAGCTTCCAGGGTGGAGGTCAGTGCGCTCGTCGTTCATGCCTGTCGGGGAGGTAGGGAACTAGTTAACTCCTACTGAACCCACGGTACAAAGTGGCACAAAACACCGACCATGGAAGCCAAAGGAGGCTTCCCTTGCAAGAGGCCTGCCACCTGCCCTTCTCACAGCTGTCAGGCGCCTTTTGTGTTATTAACTCCCTTTTCTTGGAGAAGGGTTTACATTCTGGTGTTTCATCTGTTATTTCTTTGTAGCTCTCCCAAGACAGGGACTCTTGTAGCAGTATATGAGGTGCCCTGGGATAATCAGACCATGAGCTTTTGTGCTAGCAGCGTAATGTTGATGCTCTGTTGCTTAGCAAATAAGCCTGAAATTCTTAGCGTGAGCTGAATTTCAGACAGTTTTGCTATCTTAGAAGGCAGCTGGACCTTGTAGGCAGCCAAAATGAGGCACTGTTGTCTAGAAGCACATGGTACAATTAACACTGTGTGCCCTGTGTCATGTGTTTCCCCAACCAGAGATATATGGGAGCAGTCCAGCAGAAATATTCTTAGAAGTAAAACTGCAGTGGGTTTGGAGGTGACTTCTCTTCTCTTTTTAGAACTTACGTTTTGTAATTTGAGGCTGTTCAGTGCTGCACAGTCTCTGTTATTTCAACATCCACTACCATGGGACTGATTTTCTTTTTTTTCTTTTTTTCTTTTTTTTCTTCTTCATGCTGTTTGACACTTCTAGGTCTCCAAAGTTCTCATTCTAGGATCTGGGGGTCTGTCGATTGGTCAGGCAGGGGAATTTGATTACTCTGGATCCCAGGCTGTGAAAGCCATGAAGGTGAGAGGATACTCTTCAAATACTAACCTAATGTAATTTACTATCCCTTCTCACAGCTAACTATGATCATCCAGCTATGGTGTCACTGCAGCAGGGA
>NW_010255785.1:13791-14045 GCF_000690775.1 Eurypyga helias | reverse complement strand
AGGGAAATGTAGCCATTTTCTGTTGGTGCATTTGTTGGTTGAGTGATGAGAGTTGAACACTCAGAATTATCTCCCAAAGGGAGACATTCTCAAGGTGCCCATTGCAGTCTTCAAGCGGTTTGTTATTAGGGAAATGTAGCCATTTTCTGTTGGTGCATTTGTTGGTTGAGTGATGAGAGTTGAACACTCAGAATTATCTCCCAAAGGGAGACATTCTCAAGGTGCCCATTGCAGTCTTCAAGCGGTTTGTTATT
>NW_010255785.1:7859-13758 GCF_000690775.1 Eurypyga helias | reverse complement strand
GAATGGAAATGAAGAGAAGGAATATGGTCAGCTACACCTGAGCTGGAATTACTGAAACTCTTGTGATATGCCAATACACTGCAAGGTGGACAAGTAATAGCCACAGCTAAACGGTTGGCTACTGCCAAGGCTGTTACACAAAAGATTTTGAACCCTTTATCAAGTCAGTTTTCATGAATGGTATTTATTTTAAATTCAATGAACTTTTTAAAGTTCATGTATACCAAGTTTGTTTCCAGAATAGGTTCATAATCTTGAAAGGAATGAATGAAAAGTCACTCCTTTGGCTGAATTTTGTCCAGTAATCTTATTACCCACTTTCCAATGTTCCCTTTCTGAAGATGGGAGAGCTGTGTTATCCTGAAGCAAACAAAAAGGCATGTGTACTTCTGTACGTGCCTGAGAAACGCATGCGTTTAAAAGGGTGTTTGTGCTGCAGCGTCCTGCATGGTGCGCTCACGTGGTGGGCTTTGGGGCCTAATTCGCTCTGGCTGCTCCGTGCTGCAAAAGTGCAAAGCACCTAGAAAGGGTGTTAGGGGAAATGCCTCTGCTAGGAGAAGGTGTAGAAGCATAGCGATGTTCCTGTGACGGGGTTATTGCATTACATGGGCCCCTAGTTCATGTCCAACCTTGTGTGAAGGAGGAGAGAACTTGCAGAGGTCTGTCTGCCAGATTCAGAGTGGTTGTAGCAGCAGCCTTCAGACGAGGTGATGGTTGGGAGCTCTTCTGATGTCAGGCCGTTCTATTCCTGTGCTGACCCAGGAGTCAAGGAAGGAAAAAATCTATTACAGTAGTCTTAAATATAATCTGGGGTTGCTCTGGGTTGGCCCCACAACTCATCTTATATTGTATGTGCTTTGTTTGTGTACTGTATTGCTGTTGCTGGCCTCATCATGGAGAAAACAGGAACAGGTCAGGAGTGGAGGACCCCAGAATTCATCAGTCCAGATGATGACCTGAGTTGGAAAGGAGGCATCCCTCTCCCTTTTTTTTCCTCTCGTCCTTCAAACTCAGCTCTGGTTTGTGGAAGAAAGCGGGGTTTTTTAATGATAAATCTCCCTAGCTTGACCTCCCACAATGCCCTTTCCCTTCCCGTGGCCACCAGCCAGCTGCTCTGATCTGCAGGCTAATCAGCCATTCCAGCGGCACCGCTCACGCTTCCTGACCTTGCCTCTGGCAGAGTGATTTACAGTTGCAGGCAAGAGAGAAGGCAGTTGGTCAGTGGCTGCCAGGGGAAAAGGTGGGAGAGCACAGGGACGATTAAGAGCGGACAAAAGAGATTTCTTTCACCTTAGACTTCTTTTTCTTTTTTTTTGTTATAAATAATGAACACTGATTATCACTGCTGATGTTTGGGTTCATTCTGCTGTTCTTCCTAGTCTCTTGGATCCAGTTCATTATAAGAAGGTGCTGTTGTATGATATTCAGTCATATGCAGTTAAGTGGGTGCCTGTTTAAAAGAGTAAAATCCTGTGGAGCTGGGAATTCCCCTGTCAGTGAATTTGTATTTGCAAGAAAGTTCATCAAAGGCAGGAACATCCTCTGAAGAACAAGACCTGGAAGCATCTGTGGACAACAAGGACCGGCTTGTGGTCACCTGAAAAGCCTTCTGGATCCTGCCGCCTGTGGGGATTCTCCCAAATCCTCTGGATACTAGTGGATATTAGACAAAAAGAGAAATGGAGCCCTCCTGGAGTGTTCCTAGTTCACTGTTTTAATGAAGTTGTAACAGAGCTCTCCAATCAGGATGGGTTGCTGTTGCGCAGAGTACTGCATGCTTATAAAATATTAAAAAGGCAGAAGTGGAAGGAAAGGGTTGCAAGGGCAAACAGCAAGTGGATTAAAATCCCACATCCTGAACAGTTGGGCCAGAGGATGTGATCTCAGTGAAATATATCTCTCTTAGCGCAGTGAGCATTAATTATGTCATTAATTATCTTCCTCATCACTGCTAGCTGGTCCTTGAGACACCTTGCCCCAGATAAGCGGGAAAGAAAGGGATGAGATGTACAGATACACCTCTCCCTCCCCTATTCGTTACTGCGGAATTAGAGCTAAGAATTTCTCAATACGATTATTAGAGAAGAATGTTTTGGTCACAGATCTACCCTTTTCCCTCAGCACTGCCATGAAAACTACCCACTTCGGAGCCATTTGTCTAAATCAGAAATATTTTCCATAAGGATTTTCTCTCTTCTTTCCCTTCTCTGTTTTCCATGCATTGCCAAGGAAAGTGTGCTTCAGTGGAAAAAAAAAAATGCAACTTTTAATGGGGGGAAAAAAGGTCAGCAGAAATTTACAGTCAGTCTTTAAGGCAGTGTTTTAAGTTATCAAAGGGAGGAGAAGAAATGTTACCCAGAACTTGAACTGAGCAGTCAGGGCTCTGAGTGGGGATCCCACTGCTCCACGTGTTCTATGTATTTGTTCCCCCAAACCATTGGGTCAAGCAGTCACAGATTTTAAACAAACACAGAAAAACCCTGTCATGTTTTCATGCTTCACAATAATGAACTGGAGAAAAATAGCAATTTCTATACTGGTCTCAGCAACACTTCCCTAGCGTTTGCTCAAGGAGTGGCTAACTCATTCTCACCAACCTTTTTCCTGTTTCTTTTTACTCTTTGTAAAATATCGCCACCATTGCTGTTTTTAATGGTAGTCGTCATTTTTGCTTAACCTCCACAACTTCCACATAGCAAATCTTTGTCTTTGAGTGTATTTTGCATCTCTAGCGTTGTTTGCAAACGGTTTGTTTGTTTGTAGAAGTTGATTGCCTTACAAGAAGTTGATGGAGATTAGAACGAGTTCCTATAAAGGTGAGGCCACAGCCTTTGCACTTCCCAGTCCACCTTTCCAACAAAGCAGTAATAGATTGTTCTTCATCTTGTCGTGGTTGGCCTGGAGTTTTAAGCTTGGCCAAATTCTGGTCTCATCATCATTAGCAAAACTTGGTTGGCTTCCTCGTTACGCACTAATAAGAGTGAGGAGAGTTGGTCTGCCCAACTCTAACTCGACTTTTCTATTAATGAGCAAACAGTAGTGAAGTTCTCTCTGTAGCCAAACGAGTGGCAGAACTCCCACTGGTATAGCAGGAAAGAGGTAAACTTTATTACCACTGTCTCAATTTCTCATCTGTGCTAGAGAAAAAATGTGGAGTTTTGACCATTGTCTTGCATATAGAGGCAGAGTTAGTATTTTTGTGTGTGCAATAGCACATGAAAAGGCTATGGGACAAGATTTTTAAAGTGCTAACGCCAGGTAAGTTAGAGTATTCTTATGGAAAGTCAGCAAAAACTGTATTCTTGCGCTATCAGTAGTGCGTACAAAAATCTGAGAGCTCCTGGATACCTGTGCTCCTACTGCTTGCAAGAAAAGTTTGGGTTTTGATTCAATGTTATTTTGCTTTGACGCTTTTAGTCTGACTTCCAACTGAAGACAGACATGATGATGCTGGAGTTTGTTCCTGTCTCCCCTGTGTAACTCCTAAAGGTTGAACAACTTCAGCCACAACCACATCTCGTGGGTGGGAACCTCCATTCCCTCAAGATTCACAGGCAAGCGGGGACACAGAAGTAAAGAGTTGGCGTTAGCTCAGTGTGCTGGTTTTGGCAGCAGAAAACCAAGATACAGAAATCCCTTGTGGGAAGATTCATGAGGAACCAGGCTTGTCAAATTCCGCTGTTGGTAGATTGTTTGTTGAACCCTCTCTCTCCTTTGCTGCTGGTGCTGTTAGCTCTTTTTCCACGTGTGCCTAATTCTAATGCAGATTTTAATGTTTCAGGAAGAAAATGTGAAAACTGTCCTAATGAATCCCAATATTGCTTCGGTGCAGACCAATGAGACTGGCTTAAAGCAGGCTGACGCTGTCTACTTCCTCCCCATCACGCCGCAGTTTGTCAGAGAGGTCATCAAGGCGGAGCGTCCCGATGGGCTAATTCTGGGCATGGGTGGCCAGACCGCTCTCAACTGCGGTAAGTACGATACAGGCGCCTTGGCACTCCTGGCGGGCAAACCCGCAGGTTTTACCCCTTGCTCAGCAGACTTTGTGCAGAGATGCGAGACCCACGTGCCTGATTTATTGCCTGGGTTGCTGAGGGCTGCAGGCAGAGATTCCGTCCCTGGGAGGAGTGAGTAATCGCTAAGCTGTGAAGGTAACATCTAATTGCTGGGTTTGATACTTAAAAGTATTTAATGTGTCCTGCTTTTTTCAGCTTAAGTCTTAGTTGTTATGGCTGGATTGGAGATATTCAGACCACCTTGAGGCGGGGATCCAAAGGAAAAGTTAGTTTCATTTAGCTTCTTACAGCAGTATCCAACCTCACTGCTTTGTTTTGTGTGCAGATGGTGGCCCAGCAGTACCTTTACTACTATTCCAGGTTTCATAGATCTGAGGACAGAAACCTTCGTGTAATGTTTCTGAGTTCTAATACTGACAAAGCATAATAGAATCAGCTGTTGATGAGGCCAGACTAATTGTCAGCTTTCTTTTCTCTCAGATAGCTTTTCAATACTTTCTTCTTCATCTAGCATCAGTCCTCACAACCGTGGCTTTGTTTACTCCGTAGGAGTGGAACTCTTCAAGCAAGGAGTCCTGCAGGAGTATGGTGTGAAGGTCCTAGGTACATCAGTTGAATCCATCATGGCTACAGAGGATAGAAAGCTTTTTTCTGATAAACTGACTGAGCTAAATGAAAAGATTGCTCCTAGCTTTGCAGTGGAATCGGTAAATCAAATGATTTTGAAGATGTGATTGCTATTAATGTTGCTCATTTGAGTTATTACAAAAAAAAAAATCTAGTTTTGTAGAGTGAAAGATGAATGCAACTGTGGATCCTGTAGTTTGTACGCTTTCATCAGTGCTCCGCAGTGATTGATGCTGGCTCACCGTGATTTAAAATGAATGAAAATGCAATTAAGCCCTTGGAAAGTCTAAGCTAATTTACCCATTGACAAGAAAAGTAAATTAGGTCGGGGTGACTTCTGTGCTGCAGCACAAAAATAGATAACATGTCAGTGGCTACTTTTTTTTAATGTTGCACAAGCCATTTAGACTGAGGGTTTCAGGTCCTCCAAATCAGCAGGATTGAAATCCTTAAGGATGAGAGTGTGAAAACAAAAAACTGGTTCAGTGGGAAGGCCTGTCTGAGTCTGGAGGAAACCAAACAGGTCTTAAACTGGGACCTCTTGCAGGGGTTATGTCACGCTACAGCCTGTGAAGACAGACCAGGTAAGGACATTGTCCATGGAAAGTCAGCAGAACAAAGCAGAGCTACAAACCCAACTCTGATTCTTTTCATTTTATCTTCAGATAGCTCAGTATTTCACTGATGGGATTTCAGTTAACCGTGTAGCCAGAGTTGAAGACTGTATTCATCTTTATTGTTATATCTCTGAAATATATCCTCCTCTCCTTTAAGGTTGAAGATGCTCTGAAGGCAGCTGAAAAGATCAGCTACCCAGTCATGATACGTTCTGCTTATGCCCTTGGTGGTCTGGGGTCAGGCATATGTCCTGACAAGGAGAGTTTGCTGGACCTTGGTACCAAGGTACGTCTGTAGTTGCAAGCTCTGGGAATAGACCTGAACATCTCCTTTTCTTAGATTTGCTTCTAATATTTCTTAGATTTGCTTCTAATAGTTACAGACACTGGAATTGTACATACCCTACCTTTCAGCCTCTCTGTAAAATGCAATCCTGATCAGGCATATGTCCTGACAAGGAGAGTTTGCTGGACCTTGGTACCAAGGTACGTCTGTAGTTGCAAGCTCTGGGAATAGACCTGAACATCTCCTTTTCTTAGATTTGCTTCTAATATTTCTTAGATTTGCTTCTAATAGTTACAGACACTGGAATTGTACATACCCTACCTTTCAGCCTCTCTGTAAAATGCAATCCTGAT
>NW_010255785.1:0-7845 GCF_000690775.1 Eurypyga helias | reverse complement strand
TGCTGACTTGGGTAATGAAAATGGTTAAATGACAGCTCTGTTAAATTCATGAGAAACAAGCCATAATTTGAGCAAGTGTTTCAGCAGTTTTGGGCTGAAAAGAAACATAATGGACTGTATTCGCCTACTTTCAGGAGTAAATGGCACATGAAAGATGTCAAGGAAGCTGAAACATTCAGAATATTGAGTGATAATGTAGTACGAGGGACAGAAGAGCTGGGAGCCTTGGCCCTCTGCTGTGTTTCTGTCTGAAGACAGTATTTTTGCTAGGTCAAAAGCTCATGTAGAGATTTAATAGGATGACACTTCATAATTTGACATCCACCAGCTGTCTCTGGCTATGAAGAGACAGCGCTCTTCCTGTAGGAAATCTGGGGTTGGGTTTCTTTTTATAAATTTGCTGTGAAAAGTAAACAGATAATTGAGGAAAAGGAAACAAAAGCTTTCTTCCTTGGTAAAAATGCAGAATTTTAGGAAATGCATCTCTGTCAGTGAGTCTGTAAAATTCTTGGGTTTGTGTTTTCCTGATTTCCTGAACCTCTTAATCTTTCATGTACCACCAAGAGCTGTGCGTGAAAACGACATTTTTGTCTTCCTCTACGCTGCTGTTGTGCAAACAGACCCTGGGTCTGGTGTGCTTAGTGCTGAACAAACATCTGCTCGGGCAGCATCGGCTGCCGGGAGGCTCGGTTGGCCGGGTCTGACTGATGCGGGAGGCGGCGGTGGGCGCAGTAACCCCACCTCATGGGGCTGATGGTTGGGGTTGGAAACGCTGCGCTTGCCCAAGCCGACGCGCGGGCTGCTTGTAGAGGGAGCAGGAATTTGCCTGGAAACCCTGGGAGTGAAGCTGTCTGAAAGCTTTAGATGAAAAGATTTTTCAGTAAGAAAACCTGGTTTTGATCAGTATTTCTTGGTGTTTGTTTTTTATCTTTAAAAAGTGGTTTTGAACATCTCTGTTTTTCCCTGAAATATGTAAAACAGCTGCTTTCTGTAACCATCTTATCTGTAAGATTTTCGGAGTGGATAGTTCATATTTTTAGTAAATTTTTCATGTTTCTGAAGCTTTCATTTTTTTTTTCCTACCGAAACTCTGATTCTGTTTTACTTTCTAAGTAAATGTTTTCATTTTCTCAAAAATGGTATTGAAAGATCTTCAGCATTTTGAATTAATAGAGTAGAACAGAACAGACTGTTGGGGTTGGAAGGAGCCCACACTGACCATCCTGTCCAACTGCCTGAGCACTTCAGGCTGACCAGAAGTTAAAGCAAGGTTTATTAAGGGCACTGTCCAAGTGCCTCAAACACTGACAGGCCAGGGGCATCAACCACCTCCCTGGGAAGCCTGTTCCCAGTGTTTGACCACCCCTCAGTAAAGAAATGCTTCCTAATGTCCGGTCTAAACCTCCCCTGGGGCAGCACCTGTGACTGGATCCCAGGGATAAGAGATCAGCACCTCCCTCACTACATCCCCTCCTCAGGAAGCAGCAGAGGACAATCAGTTTGCCCCCCAGCTCCTTTTCTCCAAAGGAGACAAGCCCCAAGTCCTCAGCTGCTCCGCACAGGACGCTCCTTCCAGCCCTTTCGGCAGCTTTGCCGCTGTCCTGGCACATTTAGGGACCTTTAAGGACCCAGGTTGTTTTACAAGTGCGGTTGGTTAGGTGTTCCTGCTCCCTCACCACAGATTCAGTGCTGGCTCAGGCCGGGTGGGAAGCGCCACTCCTTGAACCATTATTTTTCTTCTCGTTTTTTGGGCGAGTTTGACAACTCAGCTAACGGCAACATTTGACGAACAGCTCAAGCGAACTACGGAGGGGACCAGGCTGAAGACTGATTCATGGGCAGCATTAAAACAAGAAGCCTTGCTAAAGGATGGATTGATAATATGCCCGTTACTTTCTAGGATTTTAAGCGAGAATTGATTCATGTTTTCCATCTGCTAATATTAAGGCCATTTATTCACTTAGATGATGCTCGTTTTCCAACAAACTGGATTTTTCATGTTTCTCTCTTGTGCTGAGGAGTGCTTTCAAGACGAGTTTAAGAATAAATCACAAATCTTGCTTCTGGTTAGCATGCTGATGATAAGCAGCATTATTAGTGCTATTAATTACGTAGTGTCTGCTGGCACCCACGCTCCCCATCACTTAGTCATTTAGTTTTCTGCAGACTTCTCCTTTGAAGTCCGTGGGGCTGCCCACATGCATAAACAAAGGCATGTGTCTGTTGTGTGATTGAGGCCTTAGGTGTTTTTATATTCCTATTTGTTATGTATATGCCATTGCAAGCTCGCATGCCCTGCCTTTTTTTTTTCCCCTCAGATCACATAAATATTTTCTGTGCCTTTCAAATGACGCTAATGTAATTTTAGTTTTTTTAAAGAGCAATATAAAGTGCTTGTCATCAGTGCTGTGAACTTGGCTTATCCTCATCTTTCAATTTTCGCCTTGGTCTGGGATGTCTGGAGACAAGCCACAGAAGTCTTAAATATGGAACATGTTCTAATAAGGTTTTCTTTTTATTGTTCATTTTTGCAGGCGTTTGCAATGACTAACCAAATTCTGGTAGAAAAGTCAGTTGTTGGCTGGAAGGAGATAGAGTACGAAGTTGTGAGAGATGCTGCTGATAACTGCATTGCTGTCTGCAACATGGAAAACATTGATGCTATGGGAATCCACACAGGTAGGCTTGGGCACAGGGTGGCTGGCTGTAAATGGCTCATTAACTGGTTTATGTAGTGCCCTTCTGCCTGCTGTTGTTGGCATAGTTTTGTGACTGATGAAGTGGGCTTTAGAAATACTCTTTAGGTCTTGGATACAGCCACTTAGGGTGTGAAGCAGATATTTTTAGGCTAAACCAACCCCTGTGATCCCGTTTTCCGTAAGACTGCGTGGCCTCTCCATCTCTGGGCCTATAACTGTGCTTTGCATCAGCTGTGCATCCACGGGTTTCAATGTCTGTGGTAACCTCTTTGCTTGCGGTGGGTTAGCAAAGGGATCTGTGTGGCTTGAATTCACTGCTGCTGCACCGCTGCTCATTTTCCTTCTCTGCTCCCTTGTGACAAACAGGGGATTCTATTGTAGTGGCTCCAAGCCAGACACTCACTAATGAGGAATTTCAGATGCTGAGGGATCGTGCCATCAAAGTTGTCCGACATCTGGGCATAGTGGGAGAGTGTAATATCCAGTTTGCTCTGCATCCAACTTCCCTGGAGTACTACGTCATTGAAGTTAATGCCAGACTTTCGAGAAGTTCAGCTTTGGCCTCCAAGGCGACGGGGTAAGATCCTTTAAAAAAACCCCATAATCCTACAGAACAAGCAAATGCATAAACAGAAACTGAGGGAAGAATAACAGGAGAGAATTCCGATAAGGGGCTTGGATCAGTGTGTTGTTTAAATACGTAAGTGAAAGCTGGAAGGAGGAAGAGTTCCTGCATCTGCACTCCATGCGGTTAAGGCAAGGAGGCACAGGTTTAATTTGCAGCAAGGACAGCTGAAGCTGGCTGTCAGTGAGAGCTCTGGAGCGCTGGGGTCAGTGAGGTGCAGATTTCTGCGTAAGAATGGTCCTTGTCAGCATCTGCTAAGATTGACCTTCGGAGAGTCGGTCCTGCTGGGAGATGGAAGAAGGGGTTAGTGAGCCCTCCAGGTCGATTCCAGCCTGCCGATACTGTTCCTACAAATGGAAAAACTCCCAGGAGGGTGCGTGTGTGGGAGCCTAATAGCTGTCCTTACAGAGCATATCCACTGTATCCATATGCTGGCTGCAAATCATCTCTGGGACCCAGAGGACACGGTTATTAATGAGCTGTCTGTCAGACTGATGCAAATGCTATTGCTAGCTGCCTTTGTTTTGTTGGCTAATCATAAACTAATCAAGATAAGGATGGTCAGAGCAGGCTGTTTAAAAATTGGCTTCTTAATTGCACTTTGCAGATGCTGTTGAGAGGCACAAATTAATCTCTAATTTGCACTTCTCAACTACTCTTGTGGTTGTTGAAATGCCAGAGCAGACTGGAGACAAGCCACGATGTTGGACAGTGGGCGTTTGATTGCCTTCTTTTGGGATGGCAGATTTGCAGCAAAACAGACCTGTTTCTGTGGTGTCACTGTGAGTGTGACAGAGCTAAAATGGTGGCTTTGCAGCTAAAAAAGCGAGTCCCAGATCTAGGTTGGTAGCTTTGCAATGCGTTAAGCGGAATGGGCCCTGCTGTGCTTGAGCACAGTAACCTTCCATTGTGTTGAGGAGGGAAAAGCACCTCACATCTGTTTATTTTGAGCCCCTCCTGGGATTTGCAAAAGCAAAATACTTCCTGCTCTAGTATTCTCTACTTCTCCTCTATGGCAGGGATCCATTAGCATTCATTGCTGCCAAAATTGCCTTGGGGATCCCCTTGCCAGAAATCAAGAATGTGGTGACAGGAAAAACCTCTGCCTGCTTTGAGCCCAGCCTGGATTACGTTGTTACCAAGATACCCCGCTGGGATATGGACCGTTTTCAGCATATGTCCAACCGGATTGGAAGCTCCATGAAGAGTGTGGGAGAGGTGAGTGCAAGACTCTCTCCTTCTCTTCCATTCCACCACTTGAGAAAGTAATTTCTTTCTTGGAAACCCTCAGAATGTCTGTCTTCAAGGACTTTTGAAGTTATTTGTTTGCCTCAAATGATTTTTATCCAGTACTATAATTAGTTGAAATGAGTATGATATAAGTGTAATCTTGGCTATCACAGTGTGGCTTCATAAACGGTTTGACTCCTAAGGGAAGAGACCACTTTGGGTCACCCAAGGTTGACTTCATTTCTACACTCACTACTGGACTCTGAGTTCTTTTTCGTTTGGGGTTCTGCAGTGGCGGTTAATTAGAGTGTAACTGCAAGAGTTATGGTCTGTTAAGATGCTCTGTTAACCGCTGAGCCACAGCTCTTGGTCATTCCCATAGTTATTTGTCCTCTCTGTTAAAACCATGTGCCAAATCTCAGCCTACTTCTGCTCTTGAAATCCAAACACAGCCTGTAATCTTGCTCCAAAGTTTTGGCTTCTCTTAGTGATTAAGTCCCTTTTATCTGGAACATGACTGTGTGACTTTTACCTGATTTTAAGGTGCCTGGGACAATAACAGCATTTTCAGACCATGTTTTAAAAGGAGAGAAATGAAGCAAAATGGGTAAATTACCCACTTAATTAGTTAATTACATATCAGCTACCAAAGCAAAGTCATTAATTGTGTATTTTTTTTCAGCTGCCTCTTTTTCCTAATGCTTTTCAAGTAGCTATTTCATTAAATTATTTTGACATGTGAGACCTTCCTCGTATCAACTCTGCCGTGCTCAGACAACAAGCCTTCATCACAACTGGAAGGATTAATTAGAACTTGATTTTCCAGTGGCAAGTTTTGGCTTTTAATGACAATGAGATGTTTGGTGGGTGTGTGGGTTTTTTGGTGGGGTTTTTTTGTTTTTGTTTTGTTGTGTTTTTTTTGTTTGTTTGTTTTTGTTTTTCCCCCCAGTGAGTTGATGCTTGCTGTTATTAACCCTTGCTGCTTAAGGGCTTTTTGAACTTTTCTGTAGAGCTGGGGTTCCTAAATACAGTTGCCTTGGGCACCACCCTCTGTAAACACTTCCTGGCCATACACATATGCGGGAGGAAGTGTTGAGTCCTTCCAGCAGCCATATATCACAGAAGTAGCACTGCATGAACCCCTTGTCCTTCTCAAGGCACGGTGCTGGGTAAAGGGAGAAGGAAAATAGAGGAAGAGCCAGTCCTCCAACTGTGCAGATCTGTGACTGGTGCGGGGGGAACTGAGACAGGGATGGAGAAGCTTAAGAGATGCAGTTTGCAGCTGGTGGAGGCCCTCAGACAAAAGGTTAGTCTCCAGGACCTGTGGGTAGGAGAGGGTCTTGGAAGCAAAGAGCTGCTTGCCGCTGTGTCTCTGTTAGTATGGCACAGTCATCTCCCAGGGCCTGAACTTGAAGCCAAATCGCAGCACCTCCTGCATTTTTATTAATTGAACAGTCTGGCCTGGCCTGGTTTTTCCTGAGCTCTGTTGCGCTGGGCAGTGGGCCTGGAGCTGTAAGAAAAGAGAAAACAATGTTATTTTTTCCTCTGACATTTTTCAACATTGTGTTTGAGAAGATTTTTATGCTGTGAGGGTTTCACTGCACTGGGAAATAAAAATGTAGAAATTTGAGAAAGGGTTCTGTTGCCTCACAGATTTCCACAGAGAAAGGCTTGTTTTCTTATTAGATGTGAAGTCAAGATGGAATGGGGGAAACCCCAGTGCTGCTATGCCAAGGAGGAGTAATCCTTTAAGAGAGCCTTCACAGGGGAGAGTCACTCTTACATGTAATTTGAAGGAAGAGGAGCAGATTTCTTCTGAACCTTAGAATTCCCACTGAGGATGTCTATCTCTAACAGGTTGTTAAACAGAAATATCCTTCTGTATTAGTACGCCCATGCTCCTGCATATGCTTCCCTCTACCAGAGTGCTTCAGAGCAGTTTCCAGAGGAGACTAGCGGCTTCCTGTGTTTTACAGACAGGGAGATGAAAGCAGAAAGCAGGCACTTGGCTGAAACTCCCTGGTGATAATACCGGCAGAGTCAGGCCTGGGAGTGGGACTCCCAAGGCTCAGTCAGCTCTGCCTGGCTGGAAGCCAGTAGGATTGTCTTAGGGAGGGGGGCCAAAGGCTGTAATCTTTCTGTAGGTCTGTCTTCGTCATTTAAATGTGCACCCTGCACATTCAGGGGAAGCTGGGCAGCAGCTCGCCGTAGCTAATGTGGAAGTGCTCTCCGTTACAGGTCATGGCTATTGGCCGCACTTTTGAAGAGAGCTTCCAAAAGGCCCTGAGAATGTGCCACCCATCTGTAGATGGCTTCACGTCACATCTGCCCATGAATAAAGCCTGGCCAGCCAACGTAGACCTCCAGAAGGAGCTCTCCGAGCCATCCAGCACTCGGATATATGCAATAGCCAAGGTAACAAAAGACAGAAAGCCCCAAACCTATGTCCCTTAAATTATAGCTCCCAGACTGTGTCACCTGAGGTGACAGGTTCTTCACTCCCTTCCTTTCTTGTGTGAAGCACACTGGGACCACCTTCTGTCAGATCCTTGCTGTTGAAATACAGATATTCTCTATCACATGTAATTTCCTCTGCAGAACATGACAGCTGGGGGGTACAGGACTTTTATTTTTCCTGTTGACATCTGTATTTTCATGCATCTTCTGTACTGAGGTAATGTGTTTGCATCTCGGTACAATCTTAGCCCATGCTCATTGCAGTCAGCAGCAGGTTCATTCCTGTGTCCTGGCATTTCAGTTTGTAGCCGAGACCTGGATCTCTTCCCGTTGCTCGTTCCTATAATATAATTGTTTGCTAAATATTGGCTAACGTTCAGCTCTGATTTACACTAGTGCAAGTGTTAATCTGCAAAACTGGCCAACTGTGGCTACCATCAATTTATAGGAAGGGAAGAAGGAAGCAATGAAGATCCTTTTGAAAAGTGAAACGCAGGATGATAAGGAATGGCAAGCTGCAGTCTGTGACAGCACTGCAATTTTTGTTTTGCAATTGTTGCATTGGTATGGGCTTGAGACTAAACAACAATGAAAACTGTTAAATCCATCATATTCCAGAAGTCGTGGCAGTCTGGTGAAGTTCCCATTGATTGCAAAAGGGGAAACATTTCCTTTTTTTAAAGATAGGTGTTAAAAGGAAGGTCCTGGGAACTCTGTGCCTGGCAAGATCATGGAGCAGATCGTCCTGGAAACAATGCTGAGACACATGGAAAATGAGGGGGTGATCGGTGACAGCCAACATGGCACCAACCGATGCTGTTTAACATCTTTGTC
>NW_010255784.1:7636-10240 GCF_000690775.1 Eurypyga helias | reverse complement strand
TCATCTCCATCCCTGGAAAGATGATACAACAACTTGTTCTTGGTGCCATCTGAAAGCATTTGAGGAAATGAAGCTTATCACGAGTAGTCAGCATGGATTCAACAAGGAGAAGTCATGACTGACCAATCTGATAGCTTTTTAAGATAGCATCACTAGATGGACAGATGAGGGGAAGGCAGTGGATATGGTCTACCCTGACTTCAGCAAAGCTTTTGACATGGTCTCCCATGGCATCCTCGTAGACAAGCATAGGAAGTGCAGACTGGACCTTTGGGCAGTGATGTGGATTGGGAACTGGTAGAAGGAAAATACTCAGAGAGTTGTGGTCAATGGGGCAGAGTCTAGTTGGAGGTCTGTGCCTAGTGGCATCCCCCAGGGGTCATACCAGGTTCCAGCCTTATTCAATATATTCACCAATGACCTGGACGAAGGGATATAATGGACATAAACTGGAAAACAGAAAGTTCAACCTGAACATGAGGAAATACTCCTTCACTGTGAGAGTAACAGAGCACTGGAACAGGCTGCCCAGAGAAGTGGTGGAGTCTCCTTCTCCTGAGATTTTCAAAAGCTGCCTGGACTTGCTCCTGTGTGATCTGGTCTAGGTGATCCTGCTCTGGCACGGGGGTTGGACTAGATGAGCTCTAGAGGTCCCTTCCAACCCCTACCACTCTGTGAATCTGTGAATCTGTGTGAATCTGTGGATGCATTAGACAAAGTATTGCCAGCAGGTCAGGTAGGGTAATCTTTTCCCCATTATTCAGGTCTGCTAAGGCAAAACCTGAAATGCTGTGTCCAGTTCTGGGCTCCCCAAACAAGAGAAACATGGACATATTGGAGATACTTGAACAAAGGTTCACAAAGTTAATTAAGGGACAAGAGCACCTCACATATGTGGAAAGACTGAGCGAGCTGAAGCTATTTAGACTGGAGAAGAGAAGGCCTGGGGCATTCTTATTAATGTATATAAATAACTAAAGGGAAGGTGCAAAGAAGATGTAGAGAGGTTCATTACAGTGTTTGCCAGTGGCAGGACCAGGGGCAATGCACATCAAATGAAATACAAGAGGTTCCATGTGAACATTGGGAAACACTTGTTTATGGTAAGTGTGACCAGGGACTGGAATAGGTTGCCCAGGGAGGCTGTGGACTTTCCATCCTTAGCGATATTCAATAGCCATCTTGACAAAGTCCCGGGCAAGCGGCTATAGGTGACCTTGCTGGACTTATGGGTTGGAAAAGGAAATTTTCCAACATCAACGATTCTGTGATTCTGTGATACTTAACCAATACAATTCCTTAACTGGTTTTAACAAGCAGTTAAAAAAATTCTCTGTGTTACAGACTTTACTCTGACTGCTGCTAGATAGCAGAAGAATGACCATTAGAATTAGTATGTTAGTTTGGAGCCATAGTGTAATGGTGGAGAATTAAAAAAGAAGATTATCTAGATGTACCCACCTACCCTACATGTCAGTTTGGTTCACAAGTTCCTCTGGTATGCAAAAAACCCAGATTCTTTTCATGGGGGGCTTAAACTGTAAGCTGTGTTCAAGATACACCCCAACCTCTAATTGTGACACACAGATTCGAAGGAACTGTGGAACTTTGTGCAGCTTTGGGCTGTATGTGAATGCTAAGTTCAGAGGAAAAGAATAAATTTAGTCTAAAATAAAACCCTCAAACTGTATCATGTATGGATATTGGGGGTCTCATCAACAACTCCTTTTAGTTATTGCTTGACTCTTGTTGGACTACATTTCTTGCTGACTTAGACATATCAGAAATATCGATGATTATGGCTAGTCTCCCTAGTGTTATGGTAACATCACTTTTAAAGAATACATCATAGTTGCAACTGGGATTAAAGTCACTGGTTTGACTCAAATTATGGGGAGAGTCTTTTGTGACATTTCAGTACACATTGTGCAAAATTCTTGCCTTTATTTTGCTGGAGATGAGCATTGACTGCTTTGATATTTTCTTAAGAGCAAAGTAGCATTGTTTCATGGTATATGGCACAACAGGAGCATTTAGTTAGTCTCTGGAACTGTTATCCATTCTGTTGACATTATCTTTATCTTTAACTGATATAAAAATCAAACAACAGTGTTATATAACGTGCACTTTATAACACTGCTCTCTTGTTATTCAAGTTCTTAGCTGACCTTGCATGTGTAAGTGGTTACTTCATAGCTAGTCTAGAGAGAGGTCTCAGATGAAGCTTTCATCATATTCTCAGGGGCTATGTCTTTATTGCTTCAATAATTCAGCTGATCTGCCACTGATCTTGGACATCTGATGACTGTCACATTGCAAAACCTTATGGAAGTCACTGTATTCATTGTATTGTTATCACTCAGCTAGGACAAAAATGGCTACACTCTAAAATATCACAGATTCATCTAGCCCAGCATCCTATGTTAAGAATTCACAACCAGAGAATTTGGGGAAAAGTATGACAGCATATTCTAGCCATACTTCTCCAATATTTCATAGCTACCAGAAATAGCCAGTTCAGGTTTCATTTGTTCAAATGCACCATAAAAGGTGGTATCTTTTAATTTGATAGTCCCTGAGACATATTTCCTGTCAATTTCAGAC
>NW_010255784.1:7003-7586 GCF_000690775.1 Eurypyga helias | reverse complement strand
CATGTGGTGAAAAAAAAAAAAAAAACACACCAAAAAAAAAACCAACCACCCAAACCCACAAAAACCCATCACCTACTTCTTTTTAACTAAGTACTTCATAATTGCTTTTAATGCAAAATCACTCTTGTATTAGGAAGGACAGTGAACAATCATCCTCTATATGTTTTTTTCTGCTTAATGCATGGCTTTATAGTCCTTAATTACACCCCTTCTCAGTCATGGGTTTTGCATACCTACATAGGCTTTGGTCATTCTTTCACCCATATCTCATAATTTCTGGTTCTATTACATCCTTTTAAGAAGAGTAACATCTTAAAATCATAAGATGCACACAATATTCAAACTGTAGATATTACAATACTGCATTAGATACAGTAAAACAAGATTTTCTGTTCTGTTCCCTGCTTTGTTTTTCTGTTATCAAGAACTGACATAATGTTTTCACAGAACTAGAAAAACCAGCATAAACTCAAAATCCCAATCCTGATTGTTCTTACTCAACTTGAAGTCACTGGCTGTACATGTAAGTTTAGGATTACTTTTCTCCTGTGTCTCACTTTGTTTTTATTTACACCACATTTCA
>NW_010255784.1:0-6982 GCF_000690775.1 Eurypyga helias | reverse complement strand
TTCCTTCTTTGCTTCCTTATAGCTTATTCTAACTATCCTGATTACCATAGTTTAAAGAGAAAACTTTGTCTCTTCAGTATCACTGTTTGTCTCAGATAATTTATTAATATGTTGAACAGCCTGTCCCGTGTCATTAGAACTTATTCCTTTTCTTCACAGGAGTATGAACTACCTGTAACTCTTTACCACTTTATTGTGGGATATTTCTGTTGTCATGAGTTCTCAGCAGGGGAAGGTACCTGAAGTCTTGCAGCACTGAGCAGTTTGCACGACAACATAATTGCAAACTGAGTAATTAGCAAACCTAGTGAAAGTTGCACCTAATCCCAAACTGACATTTCTTCTTGGTTTAATTAATCCTTGTAATGCCCTTGAATTGTAAAAGAAGAGCTGAGCTGGCCACCATAATCTGTCATACTTAATGACTCTGGGAATCAGCTTTACTTATAAAAGGCTGGCATACTTTAAACAATCTCAGGTGTTAAACTGCTTGGCAGAAAAAACACTTGGGAGTTTGAGCATGATCATAAACACTTACTGCTTTCCTTACTGTATGTGTGCTCAAAGATCATGTATTGTGTATGCTGTATGCAGTGGAATAGCATGGTGTGAAAGGGCTGGGACTTTTTTCCCCCTCATTTTTGTCTCATCTATATCCTGCTAAGATATCCTGCCTTAATAGGATATACTAATTTATTTCTAACTACCATACATTTTAAAATTTAGAAACCTACTTTGTCATCTAGAAGTTTTAGTAATCCTGGAAATGAAAAGAATAACAGAAGGTTACATGGGGAGGACAGCAGAATCAGGAAACTAGTGGTCATTTTACAATGTTTAGTCAAATACTTTAGAAAATTTTAAAACTTGTATGTAGTCCAGACGTTTATCATATAAATAATGAATGTTTAGACCATTGAATAATTATATTTTAAGATTTCTTTCAATTTTTCTTTGGACTAACAATGAAAATAATGGTTTAAACACAATACAAGAACTGAAGAAAAAGCTGTTTTCTCTCATACCCCCTGATGTAACTTCTTGCAAAATTGCCTCCTTACAGAATCCACTCCTCTTACGAATTAGGAATCTTTAAATATACTGTATACAGTGGAATTACATTTTCAGACTGAACTAGTTATTTAAATCTGTTTAACCATTCAGCTCTAGTGTGGTAAACAACTGGAAGATTTCTAAAACATACAAGCAGAAGAAATTTCAAAACTTTGTAAGCTTTTAGTAAAAAAGAGCAGAAAAAATGAAATACCTATTCACAACACCCTGTAGTTACTTATTTTCACACAGAGGAGATGTAGTTTGAGGCTCAGATGTGAAAGGTGGGAAGGCAGGATGCTTACAGACTAGTAAAGAGTGTATATAAACTAGAACATGAGGCTACAGCAGGCTTGAAGACACTTTGATTTCAGCAAGATACTGATTTGTGTAGTCAAGTTATAACCTTTAAAAAATATATCTTCTCTCACCTATATTAGTGAATCCCCAGGTAGAAAACTAGGAATACTTCAAACTTAGTATTCACTTTTTCAAAAAGAGGGGAGAAGTTTCACACTGAATTTCACAGAATCAAAGTTAATTGAGTCCTGAAAGAGCATACCTTTGGAGTGTGTTCTGGTCTTCTCAGTGAAAGAAAGAAGCAAATCCATTAAAATCAACTGGCAGTTTTAAATATATAGCACTTAAAGTTACAGCCTGTATTACAGTGCCAAAATTACAGTACCAAACAACCAAGCAGCAGATTTTGGTTTCTTCATTCAAGGTGCCCAAATATGAAAATCTAGTTCTTATTCTCCTATGTGAACACTTTATATCTTAGTCTCTGCATTGTGTAGTTTTACTTTTGTATTTTTTGCTTTAGAGTGTAGAATTATGCATATTTGTTAACATATTATCACACCTGTAATAAAAGTCTAGTTATTAATTTTATTTATTTTAATGTACAAGAAGTTAGAATTGGAAAATAGAATTATTTTGTGTGTTTGTAATCTACAATTACATTTTTTGTTAGCTGAAATTAAATATACAGACTGTGGGCAAAGTGACCATAATCTGCAGTTTCTCTTTCTGTACAATTGTACACACTTTCAACTGTTCTGTAATGTGTATCACTACTTTAATGAAATCATCAAACACTACAGAAATTTTGAACTAAAACTGTTGGATGATAAGCCCAAACCATCGAATACATTGCTATAATGTGATTGTAGCACACATCTTAAAAATTCTATCATATAGACCCCTAAATGTGAAGCATCAAAGTCTGGATGGCAGGGCTTTTTAATACAAACTATAAATGTAGCCTTCTTGCCCTCCTGAAAGGCAGGTAGCTGCCTTCTTTCGTTTCCATGGGGTATTAATCCAGAAGACAAATGAGAGTATGCCATTCTGAGATATAAATGTAGGACATTTTGCACAGAATTTCTCACTCCAGAGAAAGAAAGGCATTCTGACTTAAAGAATGACATTTTGATACGCTTGTAGATTGTAATTGCATGGTCTTTTGTCATATCTAAAATTCCTTTGAGATCCTGAGGCCAAATTCCTTTTTTTGTTTTACAAGAAAATGAACATTTTTCACTGGCTGTTCAATAAGGAGAAGTGTAATAGGATTCCCAGGGTTGTTCAGTTCTGGAGATCAAATGACGAGATTTACATTAAAATGGTATCAAAACTGTCTTCTGAAGAAACCCTGTCTGTGTGACTACTGCTCTCGTGCTACACTGCAATAACTTTTTGGTTTAACTATCATTGTGTGCCACAGTACATTTTAGAAGTGGCAGGTCAGGAGAATTACCCATAAAAGAGAAGAATAGGAAAATATAGACTTTGAACTACTTTTTCCCAGAAGTACTGTAGAAGCTCAAGAGGACACACAATAATATGCAAACTTCCAGTTTAGCAAGTATCATTTTATTAGTGTCAAAAAGCCCCAAACTCCACTACTGCTACTGCTCCATCATTTCCGCCCTGTCAGGTAGAAAGCTTAGACTTCCGTAATTGACTTTCAGAGGAACAAGTCTTCTTGGCATCCAGACATCTTTTTCACTTTTCTGGAGACCTGGATAGTCTTTAAATGTTCTATAAAAATAACAATCTCTTTTGCTTGCATTAAATTTATTAGCAATGAATGTGAAAATTTCTATGCTAATAAGATCCAGACGTCAGGTTCTTAGCAACCTGCTTTTATCAACCCATCCTCTACGAAGGTTAAATTGCTCTTCAGTTCTTCTTTATATTTCTTGTTGATCAGTAGGGAAGAAGGAGACTTTTAGCCACTAATTCAAGCAGCAGTATATAAAATCCTTGCCATTTGGTTTAGTTTAAAAAGTGAAAAAGTACTTACAAATACATACTTTTATTGGTTTAGCACATTTATGTGCAATAGATTTTAGATTTGTTTCCATGCTGTAATACTTTGCATAAACATACTTTATGCTATGACTTTAATCCTTTTTTAAAGATCTGGCTAGTGCAAGAAACTCTCTGCTGATCTTGTAACTTTATAGAATGGATAAGGTTTTTAACACCGAACACTGAAACCCTTGATGGACAGAATTGCCCATCTCAGTGATGTTCAAAGGACATCAGAACATGACAAAATGAACTGAAATTTTGGGAATTAATTTATAGACTGGATCCTGTGGCAGCCAAAGGAAACCTGTCCAGCAGGAAGTAAAAATTGTGTAGTGGACTACTTGGAAAAAAGGGCAATGTTTCTTTTGGAACTGAGGGCCATTGAAATTGTGCAAATAAGAAGGCAAGCTTTTGCATTATTCTCTGTGCTTTAGTTTGATCGGTACTCAATGCAGGATTGCATGTAAAGAACACAAATAAAAGGTTTTCTCACATAAAAACTAACAGCTTGGATCAGGTACTTCGGAAAACACTTTTTTGTCCACAGAGGAAGTCTGTTAATTTTGCTTCTTGGATTTAAAGAAGCAGTAGTAAGTGATTTTGGTTCTACATTTGTGCAGTACCATAGCCATAGTCAAGGTTAAAGACTACAGCTTCAACATTCTGTGATTGTAATAAGAAGAATAAAGATTGGTGTGGAAGTGAAGCCGACGTAATTGATCAATGCATTTTTAACAAGTTTTTCTTATGATGACATAACTTACGTGAATTACTGAAATCCACTAAGATTTTTCTGGAGATAAAATATTGTCACTTCCACCTTGATGTAACAAGGGTATTTCAACATTATATCCAGTGCAATATCTGCATCAAAAGTTGAACTGACCTACCTGTGTCGTGCCCAAAGCTACTGCTTTGTCTCCACAAAGTTTTTGCAGAAGGTAGCTCATGTAGCAGTCTTTCTGGCATAAGAAGTACCTCTTTAGGAGTAAAACCAGTTTCAGCTTGTAGTCAATTTACTGGGGAAAGAAGTATAGAATATAATTTAGTGCTAGGTTTTCTGATTTCAGTTTTGGATGTGTACTTCCCTTATGTCTCACACATCGCCTCTTATGGTAGAATTTGCTTAAGAAATTCTGTTTGTTTTCGTAAGCAGAACTATAGCCCATGACTTGTTAAATACAAAGAGCTGTGATTTTGTAATGAGGAAATTCTGAAGACTCTGGTTTGGCTGTCAGGGTGTGGCCATTTCTGTGTTGCTTGAAGACAGATGTATGCTCTTATAAAACACTCATATTATCCATCCTTGTAACACTGTTGACATTTAATTTAAAACAACACTTCTGTTAGAGTCTGGAAGGAGCCGTGTAACACATAGCTTTCTCCAGCCCTCAGCACTTCATCATTTGACATAGAGGGTATTGCAAATGCAACTACAATAAATATGTACCTGTCTACTAGTGGGTGTTTGAGACACTGGACTATGAATATTTGAATGTTTCAGAGTTACTCCAGGCAGCTACTACATTTTCCAGAGCCGTAAATCACACAAGAGCCAAGATTGTATTAGATTACATAGTTTCCTCTAATGCATAGACATCACCATGGTGTCAGCAGAATATGGTATATGCTTAAGTAAGAGGATTAATTTGTGACACTTTTGCAAATACTTGTCAAAGAAGTACTTTTGCTTTGTTGGAGAGAAACAAAGAGAAATTGTTGAAAGGCGCTAAAAATCTGTTGATCTCAATGATCTATCCTGCATTTTTACTGCATATTTTGCTCTGTTAAAGCAGAGTCATACTGCTGTTAAACAGCCAGTGAGACCAGTTAGTCCAGTTTGCAATGACACTTCACCTGGATATAAGATTTTTATTTGACACTGGAAAGATGAAAGGGCAGGATCTCTGACAATAGCAACAGAATGAAAAATTATTCCCATAGCGTCTCATTGGGCCAGAGATTATAATGACTATCTTTTATTAACCAGCACCACAGCTGAGCAAACAGTGAGCAAAGTGAATAGTAGGAAATCTTTATCAAGCAACATCTTTAATCACTATTTGGTTCTGTCAGTGCAAGGAAGGAAGATGGTGGAAAAGAACAATTGGCCAACTATAGTTGCCCAGTATCTTTAAATACAAGTAATCTCTGTGCAGATATAGTGATGCCTGTGCTATTAAGCCTAATTCTCTATACCTGCATATAAAATATATATCGATTTACGCAAATCTGGGAACTTCACCTATGTCAGGGCCAAGCCCCAGTTTACACCAAAAAGCTAGAACTAAGTGGTACGTCATGGGGCGGAGACTGCAGACAGAACAAGACAGTGATGTACTTGTGACCTTTACAAAGTCACAAGTTCTTACTTTTGAACAGTCCACTTGGTTTTTTATTTGTAACCAAAACAAAAAAAAAAACCCTCAAGCAATCAAGTCAATCATAGTTAAATACTAACTGTAAGGTTAGTTGAAAATATTTTATATATATCAATAAATATAGGGAGACTCCTGAGTTTTTGAAGTTAACTTTGTGGCTACAGGTGATTGTTCCAGACCATAGGAAGAAAAGTCAGAGTTAACAACTCATTTAAGTGAATTATATGGTTAGTACGTGTGGAGGAAACTGCTTCTTGGCAGTAGTAAGAATGCTTTGCTGGATGATCCCACATATCAGCCAGTTTCTTACAGTGTTGCTACAATATCTGACCTTCACTCTTCCTCCCTAAATCTGACTCCAGCATTTTTTTTTCTGTGAAGTTAATCCTTGTCAGATACTGAATATCATTGACAGAATCTCTGGAACAAATTCACAACCACAAAATCATAGGACCCAGCCTGAACTGATCAAGTGATGCAACAGTATGTGTAAAAACCCTGTAAGATTTTAGGAAATACCTTGGTCCAGTTCCCTTTGAAAATATTAAGGCTCTTCTGCTGATTTCACTGGGAGAAGTTTTGCCACCAGGAAGAGATAATAAGTAATTATGGTGGTGGTTTTTGTTGTTGTTGGTGGTGGTTTTTTAAAGTTTCCCAAATATTGAATCAGGGACACCAGGATTTCTCTCCTGTTTTATTCCCCCATTTTTTCTTGATGGTCTAACCTGGCCAACTTAATTCTCTAAATCGTGTTGTATAACCATTAAATGCTGGGGTTTTTTTCTACTGTCCTTTTTCAGCATAGAGAACCATAATTTTGGGCATTATTTGCTTAAAAGGTCTTGTTTCCTACTCGCAACAAAAAATGATTCAATAGCCTTTGAACATGACTTTGAATCACAGCTATGGGAGCTTGACTAGGGATTTTTAATAGTGTTATACTAAATACTACTTGAACTGAAATATTTTATTGCAAGCTACAGTATGTCTGTTCAACTTACAAATATCTTTTGGTATGTTATTTAAGTACAACACTGCCTTGACTTTCCCACTGTTGACTAAAGTGCAAGGTTAGAATTTTTGCTGTTTGAGACAATCATAACTTTTCCATTTTTGTCAACGTGACAAATAACCAACATCATCTTTACTCCAATAAAATGCTTATGCATTTATGTTATCTAAAGAATGCAAGTTGACAAGAATGCAGCCTTGACAGGCTGCAGAGGTGG
>NW_010255783.1:0-19878 GCF_000690775.1 Eurypyga helias | reverse complement strand
TCTATGATTCTAGGGACAACCGTGATTACTGGGCTGTGTGGGTTCAATGGCCTGGCACACCAGAGCTGCAGGAGTACAGAGCTCTAGTGGGCACGGGGGCACAGCGCACCCAGGGGGTACATGGTCCCCTCCTGCCATCAAGTTATAAAGAGGTACAATCCATTAGTATTTCTGGAGTGACAGGGGGCTTGACCAACACTGACCGTGTTGGAGGCTGAAATAGGCCTGACTGGGAAGGAGTGGCAAAAACACCCCACTGTGACTGGCTCAGATGCCCCGTGCATCCTCGGCACAGACTGTCTCAGGAGAGGGTGCTGTAAGGACCCAAAAGGGTACCGGTGAGCTTTTGGGATAGCTGTTCTATTTACTATTGTTTTAATTACTTAGTAGTAGTAGTATTGTTAGTATTAGCATTGCTATCATTTTCATTTATATTATTCAGTATTTCTTACCTCAATTTTACAAGCTTTCCTTGTCTTCTCCTCTGACTCCCCTCCACCATGGAAGGGGGGAAGGGAGGTGATCGAGTGACTGTGTGGTACTTGCCAGATAAGGCTAAACCATGACACATGCCAACCCACAAAGAGCACAGTTGAGGAGTGCTGCCAATGCCTACATACCTCTCACAAGCTCAGGGACCCTTGAACTCCCCTAGTCTGGGAAGTGCCTTGCATCTTCCCCTCTCCTCACCCCGGACTTGGTGAATTTACAGCTCAACATGGAGGGCAGGGAGTTCTCCCTTCACAGTTGAAGTGCAATTGCATGATTCACTGCAGAGGATTTTCCATGCCATTTCTTTGAGGTTCTTTTGTTTGCTTGCTTTTAAACACAGGAAAAAAGCCTAAATCAAACAAAAAACTGCCTTGTCCCCTGCAGCCAGGCAGCTTGATGGCTTAATGGGCACTTCCCTTCTTCCCTGGACAAATTGGTGAGAATGGAGAGCTCAGGTGAAAAGTCCTGAGTCTCTTCTCAACTGAGGGAGCCTTGTTCAGTGATGAGTGTTGTAAGGGCCAGAGTTTCTGTAATACCAGTAAAAGAACATGTACCTGGACAGTATCGTGGTTTGGTTTATCAACAAAATGCTCCTGTTGAAGGAGGCAGGGGACGATGAAAGAGAGAGCAGGAAGGCTGTCCCCTGCATGCTGCCTGGAGCACGCTGAGCCAGGACTGACGCTACACTGATGCCAGTTTGATCCTCCCATGAGCCCTCCTTGCAAATTCAATTTTTGATAGTAAAGATTCATCCAAATCTACAAGGATTTCACACGGACAATGGGGAACCAAGCAGGGCAGCACAGCAGTGGCCCTGGGCAAGCCAAAGCAGGAGACCATGGTCACTTGCCTCAGTTCTGCTGGGCGTGGCTGGATATTGGTCCTCGATGCAGTACTGGATGGGTTGTCTCTTCCCAACACTTCTTTCCCACACCCCCAGCTTTGAAATATGCTTTCCCATCCACCAGAACAGACCTTGGTCTTTAACAGCCCTGTAAATTTAGCTGGTCAAGCCTGAGAAAGCTCCTTCAGCGATGGCTAATGCTGTCTGTTGAGTGACTTTGCTGAGGATATTGATGACTCTCCAGCCCTGCTGTACACTAGGACAGCCCGGCTGACCTTGGAGAGCAGCAGTTTCACAACCTGGCTTTCAGTCAACAAACAGCAGGGGCATAGTGAAGGGAAAAATGTTGCCCAGCAGCAAGGGAAAAGCCGGCCAGGCTGGTTTTCCCCTCTGCTTAGGCTACAATCCACAAGTTAGACTTCAGGAGTGGGAGATCGCAGTGTGCTCCCCATTTCCCCAGGCTGGATCTGGTGACCTGGGGGCTGTAATCAAAGGGCAACATCCCACGTGCAGGGAGCTGCTGTTCCCTCCCAACTCCAGCTCCAATATAGGACAGTTTGTGTTCTCCTCCTACCCTCAATTTCCCTATGACAGGGTCCAGCCTAGCATCCAACAAGTTCCAGAAACAGGCAAACTTGGAAGATGGGATTCACTCCACCAGGCTTTTTACAAAAATTGCATTACATAAATGGAGCTGGGCCAAGAGGTAAGAAAAGATAGCTTGGTGGTTTTAATGAAGGGATTTTATATTTTCTGGGAAGATGGAAGAAATTATCTTCGGAGAAGCACCTTGAGGTGAGCTGCCGGCAGCTGCAATAGGATTAGACAGAGAAGTGCAGGCTCCAAGAGGAAAAGGTGTGTCCACATTAAAGGAACCCCTAAGAGGACTTCACACTTAGCAGTTATGGAAATCAGTGGTTAGTGATGTATCCAGGCAGGCTGTAGAGGGAAGAGGGTTCAGAGCACCTGCTAGAGAGGACTGTGAGACCAGAGGCACAGAGCACCTTTGGACCTTATGTCTAGGTCAAAAAGGCTCAGGAAGACACTCTGGTTTCATCCTCTTCACAGGGAGGGATGCAGGTGGGGTGACAGAAGGTGCACAGCAGAGACACCCTGCTCTCCCCACACCCACCTGGGAGAGGACACATGCAGTAGTCCCAGCACATGCCACCCGATACCTGCACCGATGATCAGAACGTTGGTACTGCTCAGGTTATAGTTGCTCAAGGAGATGCACTTCGCCATCATCTTTGTCCTCCTCTGTGCCTGAAGAGCCTGTAACACCAATAAAGAGAACAAACGTCATTATCCTTTCTCAGCTTTAACCTGGTAGCCAGGTTAAAGGGTAACCAGGAATGGGGACAACTACAGTGTTGTCATAAAACAGCTTGGACAGAGACAACTTCACCCTTGTACCCAACAAGGACTCCAAACCTACGCTCATCCAAATACCTCTCTACCATCCAGTGAACTACCTCCTTCCAAGGTACAAAAGAAAAATAAATCCATCATCTTCTGCAAATTAATCCAGGCACACAGAGCTGGGAAAAAAATTAGGAAAAGCAGCCAGGTGTGTCATTGTGCCATTCTGCAGCCAACAGGTGAGATGGAGATGCAGAAGTCCTATCAGGAACTTTATTTATCCTGCACTTGAGCAGGACTTATGTACCTCTGATATCCAAAGGAGCTGATGGACTTGTCCCACCTACCAGAGCACACCCAAGGACCTATCCCAGCATACCTCTGCTGTCCTACACTGCACAGCACTCACACTGCCAGACATCAGAAGCCAAAATCTGTTTACAGGAGAGGGAATAGGCTCAACCCTCCTCATCACATCCCACCCCTATCAGCTGGAATAGAAGTGCTGTTATTCAGGTGATGTCTCTGGATCTAATCCAAATGCTCTAAGGGTCCAGCTGGTTCTGAGCCATGAGATTCACATGTGCATACTCCTGATAGGAATCAGAAGGCGGCTTTTCATGGAAAGAAAGGTGTCAGTGGCCTGAACAGGCTTCAGTCTCCATCATATCTGGGGGTTTGAGAGCCATCCCTGACCATGCACCAGGTTCCTCTCCAGCAAAAGGAGATGATATCTGGGCTCAACGGGGAGCACAGACGACCTCTGTCATCACCATGCCGCATTCAGATCCAGCAGGTGAGGCCAAAAGGCTGACAGAACAGGCCTGTTTCCACGGGCCAACTAAACTAAAAGTTGCTTTGAACTTAAGGAAACACAGGACAAGTTCAGACAAACATCAGGTAGACCTCATCAATCTATGGACTCCACATCTCAGGTGTCCAGAAGCTGTAGGCAGGACTGGGGGCACGCGACACCTCTGCCCTGCACCACTCATGCCTCCATACAAACTTTGGGCTGTTGCTTGAGACAGGACTGGGCTAGGTGGACCTTTGTTTTTTTTATGTTGGACGCTCACACATCCTTCTGTTCAGACACTGCTTCCCCTTCAGAGAGCTGAAAGAAAAGCATTTCCCCCATACCCACAGAACAAAAAGCAAAAGCATGCGCATTGATTTTGGGATGCCAGTGGCCCCTCACCTGCTTGCTTGCCCGGATGTACACTTTCTCCTTCTCAATCTTCACCTGCAGAAAACAGAACAGCAGCAGTTTGCAGGACAGTGAGCACCTCTGGCATGAAGAGGTCGATTACTCCCTCTGTGCAACAGTTAATGAGCAGAGCAGCAGGTCTCCTGCAAGAGTGGCTCAGGCCATGGCAGGGCTTACTCCAGCTGAAGGCTGTGGGATGTTTCCTGTCTCTTGTCAACTATGCACCAATGGTCAGTGTAAAACCTGATTTCTATCTCAGGCTTACAGCTGCTTTCGCAGTCTCATCCCACTCCTGCTCAAGAGACCTCCCAAACTGTGAACCCCTACCCTCAGGTTTCCAGAAGGTGCCTGATGCCTGTGGGTGGATGCAAGAGGAGCTGCAGGAAGGAGAGAGAGCTGTGTGAAGTGCTGCTCTCCACTGGCCACCCTAGCATGTCCTTGGAAAATGTTTGCTTCACACATTCAAGAAACATGCTTATTCAATGCAAACAGCGTTTTTGTGGATGACACCAAGCTGAATGGTGGCGATGACACACTGGAGGGAAGGGATGCCATCCTAAGGGAGCTGGACAGGCTGGGGAGGTGGGACCATGCCAACCACATGAAGTTCAACAGAGCCAAGTGCAAAGTCCTGCACCTGGGTTGGGGCAACCCCCAGTACCAACACAGGCTGGGGGATGGATGCAGAGCAGCCCTGCAGAGAAGGACTTGGGGGCACCAGTGGGTGAAAAATTGGAAATGAGCCGGCAGTGTATGCTCACAGTCTGGAAGGCCAACCGTATCCTGGGCTGCTCACAAGCAGCATGACCAGCAGATCGAGGGAGGAGATTTTACCCTTCTGCTCTGCCTGGTGAGACCCCACCTGCAGTTCTGAATCCAGCTCTGTAGTCCTCAGCCCAAGAAGACATAAACCTGTTGGAGGGGGTCCAGAGGAGGGACATGAAAATGATCGGGGGGATGGAGCACCTCTCCTGTGAGGAAAGGCTGAGAGTTGGAGTTGTTCAGCTTGGAGAAGACAAGGCTCTGGGGACACCTTATTGCAGCCTTTCAGTACTTAATGGGGCCTTGCAAGAAAGATGCAGAGAGACTTCTAATGATGGTTTGTAGTGACAGGACAAGGGGCGATGGCTTTAAACTGAAAGAGGGAAGACACAGATCAGACGTAAGAAGAAATGTTTTACAATGGGGGTGGTGAGACCCTGAAGCCAGTCGCCCAGAGAAGTTGTGGATGTCCCATCTGTGAAGTGTTCAAGGCCAGGCTGGACTGGGCTTTGAGCAACCTGGTGTAGTGGAAGGTGGCCCAGCCCATGGCAGGGGGCTGGACTTGATCTGCAAATGTCCCTTTTAACCCAAAACATCCTGTGATTTCCTCTCCTGCAAAACAAAGGTCTCACCTGGAACCTGGGTAAGCTGTCCAAGCCAGGAAAGTCCTCTATGTCTCCTGTGGCAATGTTGAAGCAAGCTCCATGCCAGGGACAGCGAACTCTTCCTTTGGACAAAACCCCTGCACAAAACACAGCAGAACAGAGTTGATGCTGCCCTGCAGCTGCCTCTGTCCCTGCCTGCAGCCTACTGAGATTGAGCTGCTTGTGGCCTGGCCAGGGCAGGGATGGCAGAGGCCAGGTCTCCCTCCCACTATCCCAGCAATGGTGGACTCCTCGGTTTCTTCACAGCGTGAACACCACTGCTGAGTGAGGCTGACCTTCTGAGGCTGAAGGTTGCTGCCCAGGGCCTCCTGCAGTGGCAGGAGCGGTGCTGCTCCACACCAAGCAGCTTCAAAGCCCAGACTGCAAGCATGTACCTGTGACAGTCCTTCTTTACCCAGAGGTGTCACCTCTCCTACATGACACATGGCAGTTGTGGACCTGGAAGGTCAGCAGCACCTTAGCTACTTGACGTGGCTCTTGCACATGGGGCAATTTGAGGTAGAGTGAACACAATTACCAACTGGGATCCTGTATGAGGGATTCCATCTAAAATGCCCTTGCTGACAGTGCCCTTCCAGCACCTCTGAGCACAGGTCCAAAGCTGTCTGCTCTGCCTGGAATATAATCTTGTTCTCTGGCAGGGCCTGGGGCTGCAGTCTCTAGGGTCTCGTAGTCAGCCCTAAAAGCCCCGGTAGCACCTGGAGCAAGCACTGCCTCAAGCAGAGCATCACTTACTGAGAGCAAGTGACATGCCCAAAGCCATGAGTTCACTCCTCACAAGTGTTTGCGCAGAGACTGCTATATTGGACTTTGTCTTCCCTGCCTGAAAGAGCTGGCTCACAACACCGGGGCAGAGCAAACAGCTACAGTTTGGCCATTCATACTGGTCCTGAGCTTGTGCCTTTGCTTGCCGAGGCACAGCAGTACCGTGTCTTGTCACCCACCACACAGGAGGATGCAGGGGCAGCCCCTGCGCTTACTTCCACAGCAGATCCTATATTCCCCGGCAAGATCCTTGTGCAAATAGCCAGTCTCAGGGACATGCCCGCAGGTCTCTGAAAGGCAGACGGGCTCTCCCCTTCATTGGCCATGGAGCAGTGTGGGGCTCCTGCCCTGCTCAGCGGTCTGCTAGCCTCAGGCAGGGGGCTGAGAGCCCCACACTGCTGGGCCAGCAGTGCCCGGAGGGCACCCAGCAGAATGCTCTGCTGGCTTCTCCAGGATCCCACCTCCAGCTAAGTGCCCCCTTCCTGCCAAGTTTGGGTGAGGCACTTCTCCAGCACACAGCAGGGCTAGCCCTGCCTGCTGCCATTACTTAGACTCTGGTTCGGGACTTGCCTGAAGCCCATGCTGAGAAAATTCCAGGATGTGTATTTTTATGTGGCAAGATGGGAAACCACTGTACCTCACCCCACTTCAATCAGGAAGTCCAGCAACATCTCTTCTTGCTACTGCAAGGATCCCATCAGTCCAAAGAGCTTCCTCCTTCCCCCAAACAGGATTTTGGTTTACAGGGAGCTGTGGTTTTGTGGGGTTTTTTTAAGACTGAGTGGTCTGAAAAATCATAAGATGATTTTTTTTTTTCCCTTTAAGACATTTTTTTAACTCCCCCGTGGCTGGGAACCCATAAACAGAACAACATGAGAAGCCCCATAAAACCAGTGTTTGCATGGAGACAGTGAGATGTAGCTGTTTCATACCATCCCAGAGAGGTTCAGCTCCAGCTGAAGAATGAAGCAGAAGCAGAATTTAATGGTGCCTATGCTGTTTTGTTCCTCAGAGAAGCCCCAGCCCTGTGACCAGCAGTGGCAAGCTGGGGTCACCAGCAAACCAGACCTGCGGCAATGTGCTCCCAGTAGTTTTGTGCAGCCCCAGCTTTCTGCTCATGCATTCCCCTAGCAAGGAGATGCTGGGATGATGCTGAGCCTGCAGCATGGCACTGCCTGGTGTCTGGGCAACGCAGCTGGATGAGCATCGGGCTGCTTTTGCCAACACTCTGAAGCTCTTGGTGAAGCTCTTATGAAGTGACACAGACTGACCTTTGACAAGGGGGGCCCCATAATGGGGGCACTTGTGTCCCACGGCGTGGAACTCACCGCTCTCCTTGATGAGCAGAGCCTTCCCACAGCCCAGGTCCACTTCCCGCATCCTGGGGAGGAGGAGCACAGAAAGCACATGGCAGAGCATCTGCCTGACAGCGGACATCATCCCCTCACCTTGCGCCTCAGCCCTGGTCCCACCAGACTACCCCCTTCCTCCTTCAACTTGCTCACCACCGTCTCCAGGTGATTTACAGGTGTGGGTCACTGCTGTCCCTGAGCCAGCTTTGGAGGTGGCTCTGCTGCTCCCAGCCTGGGCCAGATCCAAGCTGGGCCACTGAGTGGCAGCTTCTTCATCCGTGATTGTAGACAAAGCACGTCCCCAGCTGCCCGGGAAGCAGCTGGTGGTCTCCACCCAAGTCCAGAAGGTCAGAATAAATCTTTTCAGCAGTAGTGGGAACAAGAAACCAAACTGGTTTTACTGCGGCATTACCTTGCCTCCTGGCCCCAGCAGCTCAGCAGGTCCCTGCCAGGCTTGTGTTCACTCACTCAAAACAAACACATTTCTGAGATCTGAAAACCAGGGAGAGGCAACTCTGACCCTTTGTGTATTCAGCCTTGGGGTCTGTCTCCTTGTGCCTCAGGGGATCATGCTCTGGTCCTGGCCACAACGCAGGGTCACCTTCTCCTGATAAAACCTTCAGGACAGCAGACACCTATGTGTGACATGCTGTTTCCCTCAGCTGTTTTTGCACAGTAAAGCTCCCCCAGAGACCTGCCCACCGGCTCTGGACTGCTGGCCCAAGCTCTGCATCTTCTCTGCTTTGCCTCCCTGGTGCTACTGGCACTCAGCCCTGCATTTGCTTAGGAGCCAACTAACCCTCGAGCCATTCCCCTAGAGAGATTTGAGTTCTCTCTGAAAGACCACAGTTGCTTGTGTGGTACCCTGGACAAAAGCGTGATTAACACATCAGGAATCCTTTCTTTGCAATTTTTAGCCCCCCTAGCTCCAGGGTAAGTCATCTGGTCCTTCACTAGCCAAGCCAGGCTGAGGCTGCAGCCACCCCTGTGCTGGCCATAAGCCTCTCTTTTGCACGTTCTCTGCAAAGACAGAAAGATGAGTGATTAACAATGCCATTAGTGCTGGAAAACACCATTTTAAGAAAATTATTCCAAACTCCCTTGGCTTGACTGAGAGCTGATCTACAGCTCTCCGGCTCAGCAGGGCTGTGCTGAGCAATACAGACCTCTGCATCGGACACAGCATGGGTGCAGCATCCCCAAAGAGTGGGTGCCTTTGCCCACAGCAACTGACTGCCCAGGTCTCCCTGGGAATGGCATGCCTCCTCCCCAGTCAGCCATGCCACCTTGCTCTGCTTGCCACAGGCTGGCCAGGCACAGGTTTCCAACACAGCTGCAAGAGGTCCTTTTATTTGGAAGAGTTTCCAAGCCCTGCCACCATACACACAACTGGACTGCATTTAGGCAGTTGTATTACACTGGGCAGTTGCACTATTCACTGAAATATGAGTCTTTCAACCATTCATCATTTCCAGGAGGCTGTCCACTGCTCCTCACTGCAGAGTCTGAAGCTTGGGATTCGGGAGGCTCCAGCACTGAGACTCTCACTCCTCCATCTGCCCAGATCTTTGTCAAGGGGATTTCTGCAGCTTTCCAGCCATAGGGGCAGTGCAGGCTGCTCAAGCATCGCTCAGTGAGACTGATGTTGTCCTTCACTGACCACATGTTTACCCTCTGCTCTCTCACTGTGTCTCCACCAGATTTTCATCCCAACATGTCCTCTCCTCACGTCCTTCTTACCGCTCAGGTGCTCCCTTTATAAACAACAGCCCCAGTACACCCAGTGCAATCCATGGCCCTGTGCAAGGCACTGAACCTCTTACCAATGCAATTATCACCAGCTGCTCCCCTACAGCAAGGCCTTCCAGCTAACCGTGGAGGAAAGTGAAGAGACAAGGTGTGAGCCCTTGCTTTGCAGGGAGCTGGATGTAGAGCTAGTGCAGACCTGCTGTTCCCTGGATGTGGCCTCTGTTCCAGCCAGATAGCCTGTCCCCGCACACCTTGATGTTTATCTGGAAATCCTGGTTGTTCCCATTGTGTGAAGTGGACCACCTCTACAGCAAGCCTGGCACATCTGGGATGCATCTGGCATGCTGTATACACCTCTGTGCACACAGCAAATCCCCTGTGCTCAGGAAAGCTATTAGCCATGTGTGATCCATAAATGCCATTCAGACACAATGGGTCCCTGGGTCTCAGATGAATAGGACTCACTTTGCCTGCTCATTCCTCTTGGGGTAACATCCCAACTCTACCCTGTCACTTGCACCCAGGCTACAGAGACACCTGTCCCCCTCTCTGCTTCACAACACGGAGATGAGACCAGGGCTCAGTCCACCAGCACCTCTGTAACACCTTCAAACCCATCTTGAACAAGGCTTCATGCAGATGCCTGCTCCACCTGCATCAACTGTACCACTAGACTAACAGCAAATATTTGACTCCCTTGCCACCTCTGGCAAAACCAGCAGCAAAGCTCATCACGCTTGCCCTTGGGAGCTGTTCTGTCCCACTAAATTGGCAGCCCCACCCCCAAGGGATGCAGCTCTGCTCCCCCTCCGTGTAAGACACTGGCACTTGGAGGTCCTTCCTTCCACACAGGCAATACAAGTCCTACTGCATTCCTCAGCTATGCAGTACTTCACATAAAACCTTGGTTCTCGTTAAATGACAACCATAAGTCTATGGGAAGATAAGATAAGTGAAAGAGTTTACAACTTGCCCAAGGAACTGTAGGACCTGAGAGTCAAAAACAAGACCTGGTGTCTCCAAGACAGCACACACCCACCTGCAAGGCTCCTGTCCTGCTGAGCTATTAGCTCAGTTGGGAATTTGTCCTGTTGCCCCACTCCACTCCCCACTTGGAAAGCATGAGCTAAAACTAAGCTCTGGCCTGCAAAGAATCTTTGCTCAGGAGCTGAGGCAGCACCGGGGACTGTGTTCTGTTTGCAGTGCACTGACCTCCCCCAGTTAGCCTGCTGCGAGGCTAGCTGGGTGCACCAGTATCGTGAGCTATTAGCTCAGTTGGGAATTTGTCCTGTTGCCCCACTCCACTCCCCACTTGGAAAGCATGAGCTAAAACTAAGCTCTGGCCTGCAAAGAATCTTTGCTCAGGAGCTGAGGCAGCACCGGGGACTGTGTTCTGTTTGCAGTGCACTGACCTCCCCCAGTTAGCCTGCTGCGAGGCTAGCTGGGTGCACCAGTATCGTTTACTGGTTCTGCTGAGAAAGGGAGAAAGGGTGAGCAGAAAGAATATCTTGTGCTTGCAGGTGCTACCTACACAGCTTAAGAGGCGCCTGAACCCTTGTGCCAGTGCCCCGCACCTACTGCTGTGCCCATGCACACCACTGCGCAGCGCAGTACTCGAGAGAAGCATCCCAGAAAATCACTCCGGATATCAGGGCAAGAAGGGACTCCTTTGGTCTGGCCCTTTGCTTACATGAGCTGTGGGACCTTCTCACAGCACCTCTCTTTTGAGCTAGATCCTGTCAGCTAAAAAAAAAAGCTATTCTCAATTTAAAATGCCCAGTGGTGGAAGTCCACTGCCATACTTGGTAGCATGTTTCAGTAGCTGAATGCACACACAGTTGAAGTGTGAGCCCCATTTCCAGACCAATGCCAGTTTCTAGCCCTGACTTCAGCTGCGGAACTCCTGCTACAGCCACTTGCAGCCAGGTGTGTTCTCAGGGACTGCAGCCAGCTCCCTCCTCACCTTCTCTGTGACTGGCAGAGCTCTTCAAATCTTTCCATCTACTACACTGCATGCTTTCCAGTCAACGTATCTATTGAAGCTCTGATTTCTCAATGTCCTTCTTGCAACAGGGCACCAAAGCAGAGCACAGTCTTAGCAACACCCTAACCACAAAGTCAGCAGAAGCTGCCTCCATGATCACTTGGTGTTCAGCTGTTAGGCTACATCTTGACACCGGGACAGGACCCTCCCTGTGCATCCAGTATTTCCCGGGCAGTCTCCCCTTTTTGCTTCATTCCAACTTCCAGGCAATCCCAGTCACTGCCTATGCTCTACCCCAGGTCTCCTCCTCCCCAACCTTGCTATTGCTGCTCACCTGCGCAGGAGGAAGCAGGTTGCCCATTACCTCCTGGAAGCAGCCCTGCACCCACTGTGCTTGCCAGTGCATCTCTACTGAGTCTTCACCCCCACCTCTCACATTTCTCCACGCTGCAGCAGAGCCTGCAGAGTCAGCCACACCTCATCATGTGAAGATTTAATCCAACAGAGTGCATCACTTTGTAGAAGTCTAATACATAAATTCCCATCACAGTGGGAAAAAAAAAAAACCAACCAGTTTATTCCTAGATGAACTTACCTAACAAGAAGAATTTATAGCCTATGAAGCCCCTTAAGCTTAGCACAAAGCTGCTTGTATTAAATGGACTATTCCAGAATATTATCACAAGTAACAGTTCAATTTAAAGCAAATAGCTGCCAGACTCCTGCTGTGGCCTACACACCTGACAACACCCCTCGCTGGAATAAAAGGATGTTGGTCATCAGACTATCAGAACATGCTGCAGAAAAGGTACATCTACCCCAGAAAAGAAACACCAGCCTGTAAAGCACAGTGACTGGGACAGACATCTTTTAGAGTTCAGAAAACCCTTAAACCTGAGTAATGAAACTATACACAGCTGAAGTGTGTTGCCATTAGCGAAAAAATTTGAAAACTGCATCCTTGGTTAAAGAGCAAATTGAAAGAGATGAGCTCAGCTAAAAGAGCAATGCACTGGAGAAGTGGTGGAGCACATGATCTGCCCATCAGCTCCCCCCATGTGCTGCTCATGATGCTTTGTAAAACTACTAAAGCTATAAACTTATAAAAAATAGTCAGGGTTATCTAATACAAGATGAGCAGAGCCTGCTGAGAAGTTCTGCTACCAAACATCGCATCTTTCTAAGACAAGTCTCAGGGTGGGCGGTGCAAGAAACAGCAGACCTTCCAGTAAAAAATAGTTGTCACTTGTCCGTGATGTCATTTTTTTAAGAGAAGGGAAAAAAAAAAATGTTATCGAGTAAAATTATAATCTCCAGAAACTGTAAAGAAGAAGATAGGTGGTTTGGTTTGGAGTATAAGGTCTCCCAAGTTTTACCTGCAAAGATTTTATTCACTTACTGTCCATTCTCCAGGTCCTTCACATGACACACGGATGCTTCCACCACATCCTTTGGGTTGTGATAGGGATTGCTCGCAATGGGATGTTCCTCGAGATGATAATGCCGGGCAGTCCCATTGACTTTGTAGATCAAGGGACTGGCTTTCCCATTGGGCGACATCTCCTCCTTGCTTCTCTCCTTCTCGGGTATCACAACCTCAATTTTCACTTCAACTGCAGGAAGAAACAGAAATTTCCACTAAAATGAAGCCAGAGCTTTTGCTGACTTTCTGCCTTTCTCTCCTTCCCTGGACTTTGAAGGGGGCTGACAGAAATCATCAGAACAGACATTGTTTGTTGGTTTCCTTGGGAAAATAAAACATTTAATAGTAAACTCAGCTTGATTACCTGAGCCCACTATTCCACTGTTCTTTCTCCATCAGGCACCTTTGCATGCATAAAGTACATATTCTTGCGAGCAGGCATTAGTCATCAGTGCAAAACAACCCCTCAGCCATAGTTCCTGTCCTGTTTAAGTGGAAAACAGCTTCAGGCAGCTAAATGTGAGGCATGCCAAGCACCCTAGGGCTCGGATAGACTACAGAAAACCCTTTAATTGTTGGTAGAAGACATTAACTGAAAGAGAAAGCCAGCACTGCATGGTGTATAAAGTTGCTTCATTAGGTGGTGACCAATTAATAAGGAACTAGAAACATCCAGAATTATTTCTGCACAAGGTTTTTGGTGCAGAGTGAACCTTCAGCATGAAGTGGGAAAATCAGGAATGGTCCATTTTACTTAGGTGGACAGCACTGAACAGGTTTGACAATAAAAGCATCTCTGGCCTGGGGACCAGGGGACCAGAACACACGGGAGCTGCTAGCGCCAGCGCAGCACATCACCTCAACCTCAGAGGGGGCAGTGGAGCCAGCAGGTCCCCTCGGCTCCACTGCCATCACAGGTGTTGGCAGGGGGCAGTGATGGAGCAAGACATGGCATGGCACTACCCCTCCGTCCCCCCCGCCCTCCCTTTGCCTCAGTCTGGATGTGCTCCTGGTCCTCCCCACACAGGGATGGAAGGGGAGCACAGGGGCTCTCCTAAGCCACCCATGTGAAGACATGCCAATGTGCCTCTGAGCCCCCTGAAGGGCACAGCTCACCCACCTCACCGCACGCCCAACTGCTGCCCCATGCCCAGGGGGAGCAAGCTGGACACAGAAGCATCAGAAGAAGCTGATGATGAGCTCTCACATCATAAACTGAAAAACACCACTTTAGGTCCTAGGGACTTCATAAAACTAAAGCCATTAATATTTAAAATAAACCCTGGGGGAGTTCTATAGAGAGCTGGTGGGTAAGTGCTGGAGACTGAAGAGGTGTCCCACGCAAACAGGAGATTGCTGAGCTTTCCCCGTCTTGTAAATGTCATGAACAGGAAAAGCTGTGCAGAAATAAAATTAAAACACATGACTGAAACAGGTTAAGGAAAGGCAAAGAGAGCAGAACAATGTTCCCCAGAAGAGTGGGATGAGCCCTGCAACAAGAGAAGGGTGCTGGGTCTTCCCAAATTCATTTGTTGCCCCACACCATTTATTGCAAGTCCATTGAGAGGACGATGGAAGAAAATGTCAAGAGGGAAGGTCACTCATTTAGGACAGGAGAAAAGCAAGCGGCCATGGCTGTCCAGGCACTGGAAGCAGGTGGTTGTTTCAAGAGACCTGCATGTTTCTGCTTTTTGTGCCAGCTCAGCAGGGCAGGGATGGGGTGCCTTTTTGCCAAAGTGCCAAATCCCCACACTCACAAGGGATGGGATGCACTCAGCGCTGTGATGGACAGATCCAGTAAAGCATTTCTGTGTATCCACACTGAACCCACAGAAAATGTGAGCTTCTGTTGCATTATTGCAGCTGCAGGAGCTACTGTAAACTAACAGGCCCAGCACTATGCTTTTGAAAAACAAAAAATGTTGCTATGAACAAATTTGTTCCCAGAGCTCTACAGAAGCCGCCCAGCTCGCAGAAGGAACACAACTAGCAAAGAGGCCATTTTCCATAAGCACTGTTTTCCTGTGGTGTTTGGAAAAGCAGACACGGATTTTACAGGACAGAGTTAGGCAATATAACAAACATCCATTTATGCCAGTCCCTGGACTACCAGTCAAAGAACCAGGAAGACAATTTCATACAGTTACACAGTCAATCAGTCCTATATCTGGAGAGAATAGGGCTATGCATCCTGAGGCCAGACCCTGGAGCCAGGCAGCTCCTGCCAACCATGGTGCAGGATGAGACCGGGATGGCACCGATGAAGCCAGTGGCTCTAAGCCCTAATGGTGATGTTAATGGTGGTGAATTCAGCCTGCAGAGAACAACCCTCAACTCTCATTTGGCCCAATGACCCAGAGCTTTGGTTTTCAAACTACATTTGGGTCAGGTGAGCACCCGGAGCACCCACTGATCCACAGGTATATGAACCTGTGAGGATGAAGATGGAAATTCAGCTCTGAGCTCTTCACTTCTTTCTTGGTCAGAAAAATATACACCAAAAGCAGCAGGTGTCTGGCACCAGTACACGCTAGTGTTCCCAGCGATCCTTGCTCAGCAATCACCAACTCTGCTGGGCAAATGTCCCAAGGAAAAGAAAAAGAGGAATAAAGTCTTCCCCCATCCTATTTAAGCGCACACACATCACCACTTGCCTCCATGGGGATCAATTCCCACTAACCTCTCCCTGACCCTTTATCCCACTTCACCTTCTCCTCATCCCCCCCAGCCCCGCATGGGGTGGCCCTCTGGCCAGAGACCTGCATTCCTGAGGGATGATCTCTCCAGGAATCTGGGACTCAGCGGCACCTGAGCTGATCCAGCAAACTGCTTCAATCACAATCAGGGAAAATGACATTTAAATGAAATATTTATAAACCAAATAAATTCTGAAATCTGACTGGCGCAGTGCCGCTGTCTCAAGCATGCTCCATCCCTCTGACAATCTTTTTCTCCAACTGCTAGAAGTTCCTGGGCTTAAAGCAAACTCTTTGGAAAGTTTCGTGCACATGCCTACAAATCTGTGCAATTGCTGACTCCTTCAGGACCGGCCAAGGCCACCACGGTCACACAGCAGCACTGCCCTGGCCACAGCTTTGGGGAACAACAGGGATAGCTGTAGCTCCCAGGGCAACTGTATGCACCTAGACACAGAGAGTGATAGGGAGAGGTAGAGATGTGCCTGCTTGCCCTGTGCCACCATCCCTTATACACCTATATATACGTGTATGTATGTGGTTTTGTGTGTTCACGTACATTTTTAATATATATGTATTTTTTATCTGTATATACACACACAGAGATAGACAAAGGACAACGCAGCAGGCCAGGGGCTAATACCACACATCACACACCTCAGCACTGCCAGCTCTTAGGATTCAAAAATCCTGAGTCAGCTCCCTAAAAATCATGGAATTTCTTAAAATACAGACTCTTGTCAAGATTATAAATTTTGACCCTTCTTTTTTTGTTGTTCCCAGGTTTTCAGCCTTTACATGGGAGCACAGCCAGGACACCTGTGTGCACATCCAGAACTGTGCCCCAGTCCCATTTATCACAGTTGGATCAGTTGTGGTTTTTCCCCCACGATACTCTTGCACTTCGCCTCATGTCACGAACACCTGGCAGTCAGTCATTAACACCCCATCACATCTCCCATACATTTATTCCTTCTCCATCACTATACACAGCCTTGTGGGACAAGTCAGAACCTCTGCCCACTTTTAGGCAGGTACCTGAGACACAGGGCCGGAAACATTGACATCGACCCCTGGGCAGGGTGCTGGCAGGTAGAGGGTGGCTGGGCTGCAGTGTAGAACCACAGTCATTATTTTTAAAAATTAAGGCAATTAATTGACCCAAGACTTCTTTACAACAGGATTAGATTCCCAGTACAGCTCAGTGACCTTCTAGAGGCTAAATTTAAACTATGGGTATCAGGCTGTTTAAAGTACCATACTCAAAATGGTAGAAAGGAAAAAGCTAAGTTAATATGGCAGGTCAGGGGAAAAGACAACTGGCATGAGCCAAGATTTCGCTGGAATGTAGAAGAGTCTGGGTAAGATGATGATGCCTGGCCACGGGGGATGGAGGAGCTGGGTGGTGGAGGGGAGAGCTCTATGTCTCCCTTCCCCAACAACAAAACCCTGCAATGCCTCAGGGATTCCTGCTTAGGGGCTGCAGGCACTGAGGGCAGGGAACAGCCTTGTACTGGCTGTATGGTGCCCACAGCTCCCAGAGAAGTAGAAACCAGAGAAGCATCAAGTGCAGGGGTGATGGAGGGACCAGCAGTGGGCACAGCCAGAAAGCCTGGCTTACTCCACCAGGGCTTATTTTCCTGCAGCCAGCACAGGGTAAATCCACTGCTGTGGGACACGTTTGGGGTCTAGCTCTGCCCTGCGAGAGCTGCACTCTCCAGGCATCCCCTCTGCTGTCTAACTGCAGACCTCAACGACAAATCCTTTAGGTGGTCACAAAGAAACTCCAAACTGTATCTACTGAAAATGGCAGAGCTAACAACAAAACCATCCCATCAAACATGCCCGGTTCTGCCCTCCTTCTCCAGATGCCCTGTTCAGCAAATGCCACGCTCCCGAAAACCAGGAGGTAGGACTTAGCAGTCAAGCCCTGGGGGCACTGGTGGAGCCAAGCTGAGGACCCACAGCCCATGGCAGCCTGCCCCAGCAGTGTGCAGCATCCCTGTGAAGGGGACACATTCCCTGCTCAGAGCCAAATGCATTCTTTGTGCGAGGGCAAAGCTCAGCTGTGCACATGCTGTGCTGTGCCAGAGCTGCTGCCCTGCCCCACCATCAAGCACTGAGCAAAGGAAAATAATCACAACTTTATAGGATTTGCAGTCGGCCCCCCATGAGATGGGACTGCTGCAGCTCACACCAAGCCACCACTGGTGCACAGTGTTCCCTCTACCTGCCGTCCTGACCTGGCTGCCTCTCCCAACCAGGTGCTGGGATCCCACACAGATGGACAGCTGGCAGCTCATCACCTTTGCTTCACGCACCCAAGCGAAAACAGGGAAAAACATTATGCAGAAATTGAGAACTGGGCCTTCAGAAGAGTATCCAACATCATGGGATTGCAGCACTAGAGGTAACAGAAGATTACTTCGCTGCTTGAAAATAAGCTTTTAATTAAACACTTAAATATCAGGATGGGGTCGGGCACTGCAGCAGCACCCAAACTTTGGGGCTGGCCTCTGGTACAGCCAGCACGGTTATTTACTGCTGCAGGACTCCACTGCCCAAAGCTCTTGTACCAATGATCCACTCATCGAAGGGTTTCCTGGCACACAGCAACCTGTGTGAAACTTCAAAGTTATGTTGACAAATGCTGAGGGTGTTCAGGGGGGCTGAGGGTCTCACTCCAGTATAAGAAGATGGAGCAGATAACAACCTCCCACCTACACATCTTTCGAAAGTGTCTAAATAAATTTGGTTGACTTCAGGCTGCATCCGAAACATTCCCCTCATATCAAAATAGCACTGATGGAGAAAGTAGATCTGTTCTGTCCCTACATGGTTTGCTTCTCATTCATACAGGGGATAGGTGGGTTTTTAGAAATAGGGAAATCCGCCGTTAAGCTTTGGTGATGCACAGTTCCCGTGAGAAAGGGGAATGACAAATATGATAAAAAGGCTGTGAAACCTCTTTTTGAGAACAGTCAGTATCAGCAAACGCATCTGTTTACCTCACTGCATTTGCAGGTTTTATAACGACCAAGATGAAGCACCGCAGTCAGTGATCTGCCAGCCAGGGGCTGGGGAAAGGCTTGTCAAAAGCCTTTGAAGACTGCTAATCAAAACCAGAGCTACCGAGTGAGTGTTGTGTTAAAGGATGGTATTTTCAGTCATTTGGCCCTGCTATGCAAATACAGCCCTACATAAAAATCTGCAGTTCAAGAAATATGCCTGCAGAGCACTTTTATTCCTGCACCAGTCCAAGATTAAACACAGTTTTGCTGATGGTATACAAAATAAAGTAGAACTGCCAGCAGTTTGTTACAAGTTTAGTCAACAAAGGCATTTACTCCTGGATGCATTTTCATTCCTTAAAACATTTCAAGGGAGGATGTAAACAGTGTGGGTATTCCCACTTACAGTTCAGCAGCGAAGGTGAAGATAGATATTTGACCAGAGTGCCCAATGCCATATTACCTTGGCACTGCAGTGACCCATAAAATAATGACAGTACAGGTCAGGGACAGAAAACCACCTCCATCTTCTCCTTTTGCCTTGCAAAGCAAAGGCAGAGGGCCACAGCCAGCTGCTCAGTGGGTCGCAGCCTTTTATCGCCCCCCTGACCTTTTGATTTCTTCAACCTGAAATCCCCACTGCCTGAGGCAATGAAAACAAATTGCCAATAAAAGGTCCCCGAAAGACATTTTTCCACCCACAAAGGCTACATGTGGATGCTGGCTGATCTGACAGATCAGCACAACTGTCTGATTCTCCTTGCCCTTGGGCATGAGCAGGTAACAAGGGCACAGTCGCCCTTCAGCTCCTTCTTAGGTGGCCAAAACAAGCAGCAGGATGGGAGCTCTCCAACCCCGACTGCACCAGCCCCCAACATCGGTCCCTGGGGACCAGCACTGCGTTGGAGTGTGTGCTGCTGGGTGTGATGACCCTGGACTGCCACGCGGTGCAGGCAGGGGCTCAGGACAAGGCTTAACATTGACACTTCCAACCAGACCTCCGTCCACCAGCCCGTGTGCACACACAGCCTGTGCTGCAGCCCCTTCCTCTCCTACCTATGCCAAACCACAAAGGGCAGGGAGCCAGCCCAGCTGCCGAGGGGGTGTGCAGGGCAAGGGCAACATCCTTGATGCCTACAGCTGCCTTCCCTACGGAAGACAGTGCGCATGGGCAAGCTCTGCCAAGAAAATAAAATCTGGAAAGCAGAGCATCCCCCAGGACCTGACCTGGGTGGCGGGACTGAGAAAGCACCAAGGAATGAAGGAGTTCCTGCTCCTTCTCTGGTTCCTCCCAGCCTGGACAAAATTAATGGCTAGCCAGCGAGTGGCAAAGCCGCAGCAGGAAGGAAGGTGACCCCCACGCGTCTATACGGGGATGGCTGTCCCACAAACCCACCCCGGGGCACAAGGGGCCCGTTGTGCTCCCCAGCACTGCGAGAAGGCAGAAGCAGGGAGCGTGGCGGGGGTACGAGGAGACAGGACAGGGAAGAGCTGGCAGTGGGTGTTTGGATGGGGCTGCAGGGTGTGGGCTGAGCTCTCCTGCTGCCCACCCACCACCACCCCCGG
>NW_010255782.1:3977-11127 GCF_000690775.1 Eurypyga helias | reverse complement strand
ACACCAGAAATACTGATTGGCACAGCGTGCCCCCCAACAGCCTGATGGAATGGGAGTACACTCTGCACCCGTGTCCACTGGAGCTCTGTACTCCTGCGGCTCTGATGTGCCAGGCCATCGAATCCACACAGTCCAGTAAACATGGTTGTCCCTTTCCTCCACCTGGCTGGAGGCAGGGCCCCTTTAATACTCATGTGCCTCACTCATGTCCTGGAGGAATGAATTACTGGCCACGTCAGTTTGTTCATCCCGTTTAGATACGGGAAGAACAACTTTTCTCACTTTCCTTTGAGTTCACTTACACGTTCCTCCAGGATAGATGTAGGTTTCCCATTCCACCTCCTCATGTCCTCTCCATGGTCTCTCAGGTAAAACCACAGGGTACCCCGTGAGGGATGTCTGTTGTTTTCCCTCTGGAGGAGAGGAACGCTTTCTCCTGATAGCCGAGACACTGGCCTGTGGAGGTGGGAAGCAGAACACCTCCTCCGGGAGTTCTTCAATCTCTTTAGACAGTCTTTTCACAGCTCAGACACAGGCCTGTATGGGGAAGGAGAGACTTTCCTCATACTTGGAATTGAGGAATCATCTTGTCTACAGTTGGTGCCTCATCCTTTCTCCAAGTTAGTGTTGAGAGCACACTAGAATATGATGGCGGTGCACTCTGCGTTAACTTCTGCAACATGGTTCTGGTGCAGTAAACTTCGTCTGGGTCGGTAGATGCTTGTGGGTTGTTTGGGTCTTGGTAAATGATCTCCAGCACCACTAGTTCGCTTAGATACTGGATGCCCTTCTCCATTCTGGTCCACCTGTGTAGCTGTGGAGGCACACTTTCTCTAAAAGGATACCTCTCTTTCACACTGGTCAGGAGTTGTCTCCAGAGGCTGATGTTTTGTGGTTTACGTCCAATTGCATTATCCATGCCCCCTTCTCCAGAAGGGGATCCCAGCTGTTCAGCCTCCCTCCCCTCTAGCTCCAAACTACTGGCCCCATTATCCCAGCAGCGGAGCAGCCAGGTCATGATACGATCACCTGGGCAGCGGTTGTAGTCTCTACGGATGTCCCGTAGCTCCCTCAGGGATAAGGATCATGTGGTCACCACGGCTTCATCCTCCCATCTCCGACTCTTGAGACGGCCCTGCTCCCATCTCCTTATTGTTTGGTTCTGTCACCCGGGATGGCCCTGCTGCCTCAGCATCCTCGACTGTGCGGGCTGATGTACGGGTGTATCTGTTTTTCTGTGCTGGGGCCACTGACAGCGGTCGACCCTGGCAGTAGCACACAGAAGACTGAGGGAGTGAAGCTGCTGTAGGGTGTGGGCTGATTGCAGTGGAGGACAGGCTCGCTGCGGTGGGAGGCTGTGACACTGATGCAGGAATGGTGGAGGGTGTTGCTGGCGTGGTGGACTGTGAAGAATCGCTTGAGAGCACCCACTGCCTTTGGACCAGCCTGTCTTCTCAGATTTTCTGAGAACCAGGAACCAAGAACCAGGTTTTCTCAGATTTAACACAAAAAGGGAGAAAAACTGTCTTTGAAATTACCCTTCCTGGCACCAAAATTGTATTCTTCATGGGAATTATCCTTAGTTGAGTTATCCTTAGGGAAGTTGATGATACGTGTTATATAGAACCTTTGTGTTCTTTACCTCAAGGTAGTTGTGGCATTAGTGTAGTAAAGGCTGTGAATGGTGGCTGTATTTTGGAAGCTGATAATATCCTGAAAGAGAATGTTTTGGCAGAAGATGTCCATTGTTTAGAAAGAGGAAGGCTGTCACAAACTCACCTCTTTCTCAGGAGCCCTCAGGTAGATGTGGTACATTCAGGAGTTCTGTGGTGTGCTATGTGTATGGTTTGAGAAGTGTCAGTATCTCACAGTGCTGTTTCTGTATGGGCCCTCCGTAAGTTTTATACTGAAGAATTTGCTTGTGAAGTTTTGTAGTGTATTTGCATTTGGATTATGTGATGTTTTAATCTTGGTGAAGATGTCCTTATTGGTAGTAGTAGGTAGGGGTTTTGGTTTGGTTTTGTGTTTTGTTGGTGGGTGGTGGTGGGGGTGTGTGTGTTTTTGTTGGTGGGGTTTTCTTGGTTTTGTTAGATTATGATTGTTAACTGCTTCCTTTGTAGTAGGTACCTGGATCTGAATCTGCTTAAGTACAAAATTCTGTGTCTTACGTTATGGAACTTCAGTTGGGTGGATGTTTGTGCATTTTTTGTATAACTGGAAACTCTGTTCTGTCACTGCCAGAATACCAGTTCATTCTGGTTGGTTTGTGGTCTCATTAAACTTCTCTTTTTACTTGTCCCTCTTTCCTCCTTTTTGCCCACCTGGCCTTCCCTCCCCTGTCATTCTCTGATGGTGTTCAGGCAGCTCTGCCTACTGAGAAGGTCAAGGGGCAGGGTGTCAGGAGGCAGGAGTGTCAGAAGGTGAGCATGCCATTTGATGAGTCAAATACTCTTCTGCAGAGGGGTTCAGATCTCCTAAAAGAAAAGTTGCACATTGCCGCTGTTCCTTGAGGATGAATAGAGATGTATACTTGGGTAATAATCTGATTTTTGAATAGTGGTCTTTATATCTTGGTAATGGTTTTCGTGCAGCAGACTGTTAGAAAGCTGTTACCCTTAGAACTACAGCTTGCCCACTGGCAGCTTAATACACAAAACCTGTTTTGTTTTGTTTTGTTTTTTTTAGTAGCTTCATCCTGCTTTGAGTGTGATAGGTCAAACTACCTGGTAGTGATAAGAAGACTAAAGGAACAGACCCTGAACAGTTCATTTTGACATTAAAGGAGAGCTTTGAAAAAGACAATGTAAAATATTAAACACATCTGAAGTTAGTACTGTACTTTGAAAAAGGAAAACATTTGATAAAATTTTGTCCTTCTCTGTGTTTTTGATTATCCAATCAACTTGTTTTTTCTTGAAGATACTGTGTTGTTATGAATGACTTGGACTTAATGAGTTGAGAGGTAGTACTCAAATAATTGAGAATATTTTTTATAATAATCATGTAGGAGATGAATAGCTGCTGGGTTTACCTCTCAAGTTTCACCTGGTTATTTGGTTTGATTTTTTTCTTTACCTTCATTTCAAAGCTTTGTAACATGAGAGAGGTCTATATATGTGCTCTAAATAACGCTTTCAATTTTTTTTCCACTCACAGAGCTTAATTCGTTGTTTGGAAACAGTCTGTAATTTGAATTTTGGGGACTGTGTAATCCAGCAGAGCAGTTGTGCTTGTTTTCAGTGTGGACAGCATTAGGGTGTACTTCATGGGAATTACCACATTGCTTCTCTGCGATGGCTATTAGTGGAGATTTGTATTACAAGGGAATCTTGAAGAGGAATGTAGATTGTGTTTGCTTTTTAGTTATGTTTAGAAGGGTTCTTTTACTTCGTTTTTTAAATTTTTTATTACACATGGCTAGGGATTTGGTCAAGGAAAGAATGAATTGGAGTTGGCGAGGCAATTGGATGTGCAGAACGTCACATGCGAACAACATAAATCTGTGCAAGGAGTAGGTGTACGGGAGGGTGCTGTAGTTGAAGTCCAAAAAAAATTACGGGCTTTGATAACGGATAGAGGGAGTTCAGGTTTAAAGTTCAGACCTGTGATTACAGAACTGGCCTAAGACAGGACTGTGTTGCCACTTGGGACTGCTGTACAAAAATCTGTCTTCTGCAATTCTAATATGAAACTGAATATTTTGCATAAATATTTTGGACTTTCAGGTGTCTGTATGCTAGTTTGTGTCTGGTCCAACTATGTTTAAGGTTTACATATTCATCTGGAAGATTAGTAATAATGAAAAGCACATGGGAATAGAGGAGCGATAGACCAGTTGTTGACATGAGTGCAAACTGAAAATGGCACTTCTGTATTATGGGAGTTGCGTGAAGAGCAAAACCAGTTGGGAATGTGAAAGTGCAACTTTGTGCAGCTCAGCTGTCCTTGCAACTGTCTCTTTTCAAACTGTTTGATGGTTGTTCTTAGATGCTGATGTTCACATTTCTTGGTTGCCCTGCTGTCTTTGATAAGGTGGTATTTGAAAGTGTGTTGCTGTTTGTTGTACCTTTGTTTACGTGCTCCATACAGGAATATGTCTAGTAGATCTGAGCTTTCTTGCCCACTCTAAGCTGTGCGTCTGGATTTCTGGTGAACCCCCATGGTGCTCTTTGTCAGTCTTCCCATGGCGCAATGCTGCCTGCTGTTCTCTGAGATCATAAATGATAACACTTGAGAACTCTGGTCCGTATGTGGCTATGAAAATTTAAAATTTTGAAGTTTTAAAGATTAAAAAAACTTCCTCTACTTATATTTACTAAAAAGAATTGTTCTCCATCTGTGCGTATTTCTGAAATGTACTTTTCCCCGACTTTCTTTAAATATCCAAATGTTGAGGAACTACTGTCTCAAATCCTGTGCTAAGGAAAATCCCCATAATATTGAGCAAATTTTTTGTTAGCGCTCTTCTTAATGATGAACAGAGTAGCTGGAAAGCTAATAGAGCACAGTCTCTAAACTTTCTCATCCTGTGAAGTGATAAGATCAGTAGTTGGCCACCTGTATTGGCATGACTGTAGGAACATGTAGTATTTTTTTGGAGAACACTGTAGTAGTTATGACCATGATGAATTAGGTAATAGTCATACATTTCAAGAACTACTGACTCAGTGAGTATGGTGTTATCTTCAGCTGAAATTTCAGTTGCTTGTCTTGTTAGGTTGTAAATTCGCTGCAACAACAGACACAAGCTACATCTCCTCCAGTTCCTGAACCTCACACGCTCACTACTGTGGCTCAAGCAGATCCTCTTATTAGAAGACAGCGAGTACAGGACCTTATGGCGCAGATGCAGGGCCCGTATAACTTCATGCAGGTATGATGAACCCACCATGGTGCTGTGAAGCTAGAGCCAGAGAGATAAAACTTCACTTTCTGGCTCTTAGTCGTGGTTTAAGCAGTCTGCTATCGCGTATTTGAAAAATACAGTGGTATGGCAAGACCTCATACAAAGCCTGCAAATGTGTATTGCTGTCAAAGTATGATGAGAATGTGTTTTAGCCTTGCAGTCCTTGTTTGTACTAAATCTACAGAGAAGGCAGAAAGTGGTGCATCACTGGGTGCCATAGTGTGTTCAGCTTAAGTGAGACCAGCTGTAAAATACCTCTCCTGTAACCTAGTACATGAAGAGAATACTTCTTGGGTTGCTTCTTGAAGGCTTTCCTTTAACCTCTAAAGTTAGAACAACTTAGAAATGCATTGGGAGATAACGGAATCAAAAAAAGGCTAAAGAGTGGACACCTTGGTAACAAATGAGGCATACACTTCCTATGTTCCTTTTCTTGTTTCTTCCTACAAAGTGTTAATTTCGGCTGAAGAACAAAGACTAGCTCACCACCTATTCTGTCTGGCTATTAAAATCTCCCTCCAGTAACCTTTTTGTGAAATAAGTTCCAATTTGTACACACAGACTGAATTTATATTGTGATAAATATATTTTGGAAGTTGTAGTATCTTTATATCCAATGATAAAACCAGCAATTACGTAATGACTAAACTTCCTGTATCATGATCTGGTCATTGCTGTATTCTGAATGTTGATATTACGGTAAATTGGGTTTGATTTTATTACTTTTATTTTTTTCCCAGGACTCTATGCTGGAGTTTGAGAACCAAACACTTGACCCTGCCATTGTGTCTGCACAGCCCATGAATCCAGCGCAGAATTTGGACATGCCACAAATGGTTTGCCCTCCAGGTTTGTAATGGTAAATCCTAAACATAAATACTGGGGAAGCCTGCAAATAATCCATTAGAAACGCTGCTGCTGCTGTGTAGTAAAAAGGTCACCACAAGTAATTCCACTGTACTGTTAAAGCATGTTTTTCTCAGAAATGTATTTTTGCTTTTGAAGCATCCTATTTATAGAATTCTGATTCTCACTTGCTTCTAGATTTTGCTTGGAAGCGTGGAACATCTTAAAACTTTTTTAAATGGACAGAATATAGTTTTGCTTATCCTTTTGGAAATTGGTGGATTATTTTGGATAAATGGAAAACACGTGAACATGGTAATTGGTATTTTGAGTATAGCTTTGCTCGGCCAAAGGCATAATCATCTTTATGATGATGAACTCTTAAATAATGTAATTATGTAATCTGGTAATGCTGTTCTGTGAAAGGTTTGATTTGTACTATGTAATAAGTGAACTTATTTTACTGCAGTTCATGCTGAGTCAAGACTTGCCCAGCCTAATCAAGTTACTGTGCAACCAGAAGCTACACAGGTAATGTTTTAGTAAATTGTATTTTGGATTTTAAATTGGTTTTAGTCTTGATGTTATAACAGGATTTATTTCCTAACTGCATGAGAAACTCGAAGAAAAAGCTGAAGTTCTGATTTTGGGAAATCAGTTACCTCCATTATCTCTTCAGCACTGTTTCTATAGGCACGGCTGTACACAGTTTTAATGCTGTGCAGACATTGCATGTTGGCTGTAATGGAGTGTTGCCAGGCATTACCGTGTTTGGGAAGCTGTCGGGTTCACAGTTGAAGTACGAATTTATTGAGAAAATTGCATTTAGAATTAGAGGCCTCTTCACCCGAAGGGCACAGGCATGGGAGCAGTTGCAGTTTGCAGTGCTCTTTCTCATGGCCCACTGTGGACTTCTCCGCAGTTAGCAGTTCTTTCAATCTTGGGAGCTCAGCTCAGTCTGCAGATTCAGTGAGTGTGATTTTCATTTCACAAATTGACTTCCACAGGCCTGTGTATCAGGCTGCCAAATCTGTATCCCATGTGGCATTAGTGGTCTTCGTGGTCTTTTAATTACTGTTAAATGATGTCTGTGACTTACTTCAATGGACTTTTTTTTATTTTCCTTACTTCAGCCAGAGCTGCTAGTGATTCCCTTGGGGATCTTGTAAGCAGTAGCTAAACCTACTCCTTTTGAATGGTAACCAAGGTGATGTGAACATACTGACGTGAACATCAGTTGTTACCAGTTGCCTCTTAAAAGCAAAGTCCTCTGCTTTGTTGGCCAGAGTTTTCCCTGGACTCTTGTCTAGGGAAGCAGAGGCTGTAAAATGAGCAAATTCAGTCCGTTGGAAACTGCACTTCTTTCTATATGAGCGTGGCGTTCTCTCATTTAAACTT
>NW_010255782.1:0-3942 GCF_000690775.1 Eurypyga helias | reverse complement strand
CCCTAACTTTATTGTAATGGTAGTTGGGGTTGCATAAGGAAATGAGGAAAAGGATTTTCGTCAGTAAAAGCAAGTTCACATCCAGCTGAGTCAGAAAGATCCCAAGAATTCAATCTGGTGAGGGGTGGGTGGTAGTGGCTTGTTAAGAATACATGTCAAGAGGAAGTGGTTAAACCTCTACTTGTTAAAAAGTACCTAATTTTTAATGGTTGTGATGATTTTCTGGAATACATACTTGTACTAGAGAGTACCATTCATTCCAGAGTTCTCTGATACTGTTTACAAAACTGTGTGAGCATCGGGTGACTTTTGGGGGCTTTGGGGTTTATTTTGTCAGGTTCCCTTGGTTTCTTCGACAAGTGAGGGATATACAGCCTCCCAGCCCATGTATCAGCCTTCTCACACAACAGAGCAACGGCCACAGAAAGAATCAATTGACCAGATTCAGGCAAGTCAGATTTCACAGGGACGGGAAGGACTTTGCTTGCAGGTGTGATTTGAATGATAGTCTGTTGCTTTGTAATTAAAGTTTTGGTTTTTTTTAGTTACCTATTGATAAGGCCACTTCAGTTCCATTTAATTTCAAATTTTTGAGCCTGTCTGTGACCAGTAAGTCCTTCATAGTAAGACTTGTAATACACTGAGTGAGAAGTAACATGACAGCATCAGCATGTGAGCATCAGTGTTACTGGTTTAGCAAATGTGCTTTATTTAAGTGAAGTTTCTAAGTTAAATTTTTGGTAGTATTCAAAAGCTGCTAAAATGTTGTTTGTTTTAATTATTAGGCTTCAATGTCACTGAATGCAGACCAGCCCCCATCATCATCATCGCTTCCCACTGCATCCCAGCCACAGGTGTTCCAGGCTGGATCTAGCAAACCTTTGCATAGTAGCGGAATCAATGTTAATGCAGCTCCATTCCAATCCATGCAAACAGTAAGTTGTGAATGAATATTGAATTCCTTTATTTTGGTAGTCATTCTTTGTGCTGTTACAGAAACACTGCAATCAGTCATGTAATTACATAAAATAGTCTTTGGTAATTCACATTTCTGACTTGCATACTTCTTTACATGATGTGATGAGAAATTGTAAAAAATTAATTGGACCAGAGAGCTGTTTTTTTGAACATTATAGGTATTCAACATGAATGCACCTGTTCCTCCTGTTAATGAGCCAGAAACCCTTAAGCAGCAAAGTCAGTACCAGGCCAGTTACAACCAGAGTTTCTCCAATCAGCCTCACCAAGTAGAACAATCAGATCTTCAGCAAGAACAGCTTCAGACAGGTAAACTTACTTTAGCAAAAACTGCAATGGCAATATTGAGTAGAGCAGATGATCAGGCTGTGAAGTCTGTAGCAAAGAAATGACTGGGTTTTGTTGTTCTGTCTCACTTTGAATATCCAGCAGCGGGTGAAATTCAATATATCTCCCTCCAACTTTTAAAAGAATTCTGTCACTTGATGGAGTTTCAGTTTTATGTGGGTTAAAAAAAAAGCTGAACAGGATTAAAAATTACTGTAAAGATGAGAGCTGTATGCTGAAGTGCTTGCTCTGCTGATCCTAAGGTTGGATGATCCTTAAATTTGCTTGAAAAAACAAAGTGTTACACTCTTTGATATGACATTTTAAAAAGGAAATAGTAAGCTAGATTTGAGAGCAAATATGGACTGCTTATCACAGGTCATGTAAGGTTCATAAAGATCTAGAACCTTGTGCTAAAATGGTTGAATACAGGAGGCAAAATGTTTTCCAACTTAGCAACCAAAAAACCCAAACAAACAGTAAGATAAAGTCTGTGTACAAGCTGTCTTACACAGACTCCCAGCACTCTCTTCACTTTCCACTGAGATAAAATTTGCAGGTGCGGAGAGAGATTTTGAGTGAAGGACACACGACAGAGATGACAAGGGTGAAGTGTTAACTACTGGAAGTAGAGTAAGGAAAAGGACCCTTTTCTCTACAGCTGATTATGATCTTGAATTATGTCTTCCTTGCAAGCTGGAATACTGAGGTGGGTGGATGAGAAGAGGGAGAACCAAGTCTTCGTTGTTTATCTTACATGTTTTTGAGCCACACCCAGCACAAGGCAGAAAGACAGTCTGGGGAATGCTAGTGTTGAAGGTGGGCCATGCAACATTAAATGGTTAATTTAATGTAATAACTACGTAAATCTAACTGTGGATACACGGAAAATTCAGTGGCCTTAGAACAAAACCTGCACGCTAATGAGACACTTGGAGATGACCACTTCATGCATTCCACGAGAATCAGTGGGAAGTTGAAGAGAAGGGAGGATCTATGCAGAAGTCCCGTAGCGTTCTGTGGCTGAGTGAAGTAGGCATAAAGTTGTGCTCCCTGATGGATGATGGAGAAATCTTCCTTTCCTGCGTACGAGAGGGGCTTTATCACTTTGCAATTTTCTTTGAGATCTTGCTTCAGCATTTGGTGTTGAACTAAATGCTACAGCTGTTCTGCTCTTACATACAGAATTCCGTCTTGTAGAATTCCGTCCACTTAGTGAACCTACAGCCCTTGGATTGCTTTTGTAATCCACTTCATTCCTAATTCCTTTGAAGTGAAGATCATGTGGCCTGCCTTACTTCAGGGATGCAGATAGTCTCAAGCTATCCATCCTGCTCTTGCCTTCTGATTTACACGTCCTGTATAAAGAAATGATTCCCCAGCCTGTGCAGTCGGAACAGCGGCTCTGGGAAACTCTTGCCATCTCACCTTACTTGGCACAGCTACACCTTAACAGAGAATTTAACTAGTGGAAGCAAGCACTTCCTAGTACCTGTCTGCCAGTTCAGAGAGGAGGAAGTTACACAGAATGGGTTAACTTACTCGCACTGTTTTTTCCAGAATGTGTTGCTGATTTTTAAAGAGTTTTAAGAGTTTGAAATAGCACAGGAGAATTGTACCTGCATTAGGAATACTTGTTGCTGAACTTCCACCAAGAGGCTTCTTGACACTGACTTAAATCAACTCTACCATTTCTGGGTTGTTTTAATATTGTGGATAGCTGACTAGTAAACTTGATACTTAATTCTGTACATTAATTTTCTTTGGAGGGTGAGCATTTACTGATGTGTTCAGGGGTATTTCAAAGCTTTGAATTTTGAGTTTGAAGAGAGTATATATTGGGACCGTAAGTAAAGAAATTCAAACTTTTATACTTCCATTTTTTCTCCCTTCTTCCAATATAGTGGTTGGTACTTACCATGGTTCCCCGGACCAGACTCATCAAGTGGCAGGTAACCACCAGCCATCTCCCCAACAGAATACTGGATTTCCACGTAACAGTCAGCCTTATTACAACAGTCGAGGAGTGTCTCGTGGTGGATCACGTGGGGCTCGTGGCTTAATGAATGGTTACAGGGGACCTGCAAACGGATTTAGAGGTAAACAGCTTTTTTAAATGCTCTCATTTGGCTTTTAATTACTTCTTTCTGGAAACACTGTGTCAAGATACCAAGTGTTAAACAGACCTGTTGTTTTTATATTCTAATGGTATTCTGTAAGTTATTTAAACTCGTCGTAAAAATTCTATTTGCTTACCTCAAGCAACTTAAATTTTAGGTGTTTGGTTAGGCTTCCTGCTAGGATGTCAACAAAGAAACATTTCATTTCAGTGCTGAAGGCTTAGTGTTAGTGTGATTGGACATTCTACTGCAAGTATAAGCAAACAAATATCCAACAGAATTTCACAACCATCAGGTGCGGAATTCAGATGCCAGTGGGCATTTAGAAATAAAAAACATTTTTGAGTTACAGTACAAGCAGTGTATTTTAGAGAGTTCCATGTTTCATCATTTGACAACAGGCTGGATAATGCAGAAATACAAGAACAATGAAGTCTAAAAGTCATTACTGTGAGGGAGTTAACAGGGGCAGAGGATTGGTACTGTAGTTCTGGATGTCATGGTTTAACTCCAGCTA
>NW_010255781.1:0-5146 GCF_000690775.1 Eurypyga helias | reverse complement strand
GCTGAGGCGGCTGCTCGGAGCGCCCCGGCCCAGGGGAGGGAGCCGTGCCCGGGCAGCGCCAGCTGCAGTACAACCGGCTGGTAGTCCGCTGGATTATCAGGCTTCTGAATTGTTTGAATGGATGTAACGCTGTGCTAATGCGGTCGTTTCCGTGTGGGATTACCGTGCGTCCCCCGTAGGGTCTCAAGGAAGAGCTGCCGGGTTTTTCAAGGTGCCATTTCAGGGCGGCAGTGCCACGCTCGCTGTTAGCACAAACCCCATACCCCCTCATCTGAGTCAGTATTTTAACATTTTCGGGTTAAAAAGCACTTGAAGATGCCCTGCGAAGTGACTAGTGCCCCTGTGCTGGCTGAGGAGACCTGAGGGAAGGGTGGGAGACCCGCCGGCCCCACAGGCCCCGTGGGTGGACCCACCGCTACTTGCCAGCTGCATCAACAATCTGTCGCTGTCGGTGTTGCTCGAATGAGCAGCTAAAACGCTTCCTGGAGGTCTTGTGAGGACAGAGTGAATGCTGGCTCTGTTTACTGTAAGGAACACACACAGCATATGAAATACGATAGCGCTGAATAGTGCAGATGCTGTCATCAAGCAAAATACTGTTTCTCTGCATTCCTTCTACTTGTGTCATAAAAGTGGCTTTAAATAACAATAATTTTAAAGGTTTCCCAGGAGGGGTAGGGAAGGCTGGAACTGGAGTCAGGTAGTTAAGGGCTAGTTAGGCAGTGTGTCAGATTGGCCTTTCCACTTCTTAGACACAAGTTATTCCTGGCAAAAGGTAAAAATACTCATCTATCTTCTGATAGTTTCTTCAAAATGTAGTAGAAGAGCAAGTCTACTAGCTCCATAATACGTAGGTAGTAAGAGATCCCCAAGTATTTTTTCCAGACCTATGTTATTTTGGTAATTTGTTCTTTTCTGTATTTTTGAAGCATTCTTATGTATAACATATATTTCTAAGATAGAAGACAGTAAGCCATAGCTTTAGCAACAACAACAACTGCAGTTATTTTTAGGAGTAGAGGGAATCTTCCCAGGGAATGAAGTCATTTTCTGTCTTTTGAGCTGGATAAAACACCCAAGTTACTCTTACTTCAAAGGTTTTAAGGTAATGGTAATCTCAGTAGTGATGCTGAAAAAGGGAAGGGGTGAAGCTTTGGGGCTTTTTTAAGGTAAGCCTTAATGAAGATAAGCATAAAAGTTAATTGTGTAACAGACAAAACAAAAGATAAGAAAAAGATGAACCTATTAGTATGGTGCAAATTGTTTCTCATCTCAATGTTGCTATTCTTTCTTGTCTTGACCTAGGCAAGTCTTAATAAGCCAGTAACACCTAATTGCATATTGTTTACTCTCCTCTAATTGTTATTTTGTGTATCTAGGTTGGCTATACCATGTGAAGAGATGTTTTTCAAAATAGCTATCTTCAAATTGTGATTTGTAACTAGAAGCTAAATTATTTTATGAGTCATTTGAGCTTTCAAAACTCCCTAGTGAATGCAGGCTACTGACTCACTGAGGGATGTTTTGATTGATTATACTGCACATAAGAACGGCCACGGTTGTGCAGATCAATGGTCTGCTGAGCTCAGTTTCCTGCTTTCTAAAACCAGTTAGCAGCAGATGCCCAGAGATGTGCTTCAAACTCCAAACAAACACTCTCCCTGCCTCTAGCTCTTTTCTAAGCCTGGCGTGTATATCTCTTTATTTGCTCAGTGACTCTCGCCCAAGTACCTGAATTTGCGAACGTACTGCGTCAGCAACATCCTTTGGCAAGAGCCCTGCAGGTCTAGCTCTCATTATGTGAAGAACGATTTTGTTATTGCTCACTTTATGACCTCATTCACACCAGCTTCACTGCCCTCTGGTTCTTGTGTTGGGAGACTAAACAGTCCATCCCCATCCATCTTCTCCATGCCACTCATGATTTCATGGACCACTATCATGTCACCTCACATTATTCCTTCTTCCTTGCTGAAAAATCTCAGGCTACTCCATTGTTCCACATGAAGAAGCTGTACCATGTATCTGGTAATTTTTACTGTCCTTCTTGGTTCAGCCATGGAATTACACAGTTGCAATATGCTCTTCTCTGTTGTCTTCTCTCCTGCTACTGCTTCTTCTTCCTTCCTCCTCCCACCAAATTGCTAACTTTTGGGTTAGACAGCATTTCAAGATGGATTTTTTTTTTCTCAGAAGATGTTGGCTATTGAAATTTAAATGAGATCTATTGTATAATTCGTCAGGGATTAGTCAATGATGGCTTCAGTCCCATTGATTTCTGTGGATAACATTCAACCCTCAAAACTACCACATCTTATGAGAAGTTGCAAGCCAGTGCTGCTTCATAAGCAAATTCATATCAGAACTGGTTGTCTAATTTTTACACTAGAGGGTTATATGAGCTGTGTGACATATCAAGTAATTAGTGTATCACACTAGAAAATGTTCCTTACTTCAGCAAGTGTATTTTCAACCAGCTGTTTGGTTTTTGGATGTGATGCCACTGCATCTGAGTAGCTGCAAGTTTCCTATAGCTAAAATTAGAGAAGATGAGGATGAAAAAGTATCCTTGAAATCATTCTGCCCAACCCCTTAATTTCAGATCTAAATGAACCTCAGATTAGGTACCCTCAATTGTACATTAAAATTACTCCAAACAGAAGATAGCTTCTTGGAAAGACTCTGTCAGTGAAACTTAACTGCATCATCACTGATACAAGAAAACAGTCACTATCTAACAGAGTTTGGGGCGTCTCTTCTAGCTTTGGGGCTTAGAAACTTGCTTTGGAAGAATGATAATCAAGACCAAATTATCTCTGAGGTGCTCCTTTTGATAGTTACTTCCATGAAGTTAGGTGTACCAACAACTTGTCAGATGATGTAAAAGACACACTCTTCCTCTCTCAGAAGTGAGAGCGGCAAGTGAGCTTCTAAGAATCGATGTCCTCTTCCTTCCCATTTCCTTAAGAAAATGTTCTCCATGCAAAATAGACTAGACCCATCAATCAATTCTTAGAGATAAGAATGTTAAAGAATCTTTTAGTAACTTGATAGCTGGGAATTTCAAAGCCAATAAAAGGAAAACTGAGAGGCAGGATGCTATAAAATTCACATTTGGACTGTTTCCACCCTATGACATGTTAGGAAGAATCATTGCATTCTCCTGCAGAAAATTGCCTTTCTCTGGGATAGCACTATTCAAAGAAGCAGCTGTATCTGGATGCTAGAACACTTGCATGCGGAGCTCCTCTGAAATGACTTTGCTAGGCTCCCCAGGATTGTCAAACCAACTGTTTTCTGTCAGACCAGCCCTGGGAGGGCAACAGCTGGTCCACTCATACCTGTTTCCCTGACTCTGCATGTTTGCAGGAGCTACTTGCTTCCAACACGCAGGTTGGAATTCCCATCACAATGAGATATGAACTGAGTGAGGGCAGTGTCCAAATGAAGAGTATCAGTAACCTTGTGGTCACTAGGAATAAGGATGAGGTGAAACTCTGGCAGTACTTCCAGTGTCACACTGAAGCTGCTTAGAGGGACTCAAAACTGAGCTTCTGTAGCAGTGAATCGGATTTGGAACGCAGAAAATATATGTGGTTATAGAAGAGCTTCCACTTACATAGCAGTAACTGGGAATGTTGTAAAGATTCACCATGCAGTTCAGTCATCCTCAGAGGAGACACTTGCCTTCTGTGAGCTTCAGGACAAGACACTCATCTTTTACAAAGAAATGCGATTAAGTGTTTTTTTCTTTATGTCAAAGACCTGCATGAAATCAGAGATACTAGTAACCTGGTCATGAAAAGCTGATTTTTAACACCTGCTATGAAAGAAATGAAAACAGGGTGATAAAGCAAAGTTTAGTTCATAAAACCTGAAGTGTGATCTCCACTTGCACGGATCTTTGTTGGTACAGACTCCACTACAGCCAGGTAACGGAATGGACCTGCAGTCTCACAAATCCACGAAGGAGGCTGCCTTGCAGCGTGATGTTGCCCTCATGGGGAGCGAAGCGACGCGCCTCACACCCTGGAGTTCCCTCACACCCTGGAGTTCCCTCCCCTCGAAGTGTTTTGCAGGCCTCTGCGCCCACGAGAGACCACCTGCAGGGAGAAGTCCAGGTGCAGCTTCAAGAACCTGGAGAAGACCTGGGACATAAACCACTGCTGTTCAGTAACCATAGAATCATAGAATGGTTAGGGTTGGAAGGGACCTTAAAGACCATCTAGTTCCAACCCCCCTGCCATGGGCAGGGACACCTTCCACTAGACCAGGTTGCTCAAAGCCTCATCCAGCCTGGCCTTGAAGACATCCAGGGATGGGGCATCCACAACATCTCTGGGCAACCTGTTCCAGTGCCTCACTACCCTCTCTGTGAAGAATTTCTTCCTGATGTCTAATCTAAACCTCCCTGATTTCAATTTGTACCCATTACCCTTCGTCCTGTCGCTACAGACTCTTGTAAAAAGTCCTCCCCCAGTACCCTTGTAGGCCCCCTTCAGATACTGGAAAGCTGCAATGAGGTCTCCTCGGAGCCTCCTCTTCTCCAGGCTGAACAAGCCCAATTCTCGCAGCCTTTCGTCATAGGAGAGGTGCTCCAGCCCTCTGATCATCTTCGTGGCCTCCTCTGGACTTCCTTGCCTTCCTGTTAACATTCCTCTTTAAAATTCGTGAGTCATAGCTGGCTTACAGGTCTCCGGATTTGGGGCTGCATATCTTAAAACAGGCCTCGGCAAACGCTGGAGGGATGTCCCAGCTCTGCCAGCAGAAGGTCTTATTTGGGATGTGTAGCCGCTCCCGGGTGCCTGTGTTTGGAGGGGGCTGGGTGTATTGCTGGGTGCACATCCCTCAGAGCCGGGCCCTGGCAGAGCACCTGGAATGGGGCTGCGCCGGGATGATCCGGCCATGGGCACCTTGGCCTCATCCATGCCATTAAGACTTTCGGGCTCCGGCAAAGGCGGCCACATCCAAGCTGCTTGTTAGGGTCCGGGGGTACTCAAAACCGGCACCGGGAAGCGGTGTGGGAAGGAGAGGGCCTGGCGGCCGCTTCAACCTCAACCCAGCCGCCAGACCCAACAGACGAACACCTCAGCCACGGCCTCGTAACCCCCTCACGGGCTCTGTCTTTCTCGGCGGGGCGGAGGCC
>NW_010255780.1:27545-42424 GCF_000690775.1 Eurypyga helias | reverse complement strand
TCTATGATTCTATGATTCTAAAGGCTTTTGAAAAGTTACTGATATGTATTTGTATGACATCATTTTACATTTAAAACTTACTATTTCTTTAAAGAGTCGTTCATTATCTTTCAGGAAAAGAAAAAAAAAGAAAAAAACCCACAACCAAACAAAAAAATCATCCTAGGAAAACAAAGCAACTCTTGCTAAAAGGCCTAAATACCATAAAAAAAAAAAAATTGAAAATTATTTTGGAATCAATATTCAATGTTTCATTCAGGTTTAATATTTTGCATTATATTAGAGAAGGAAGTGATTTTCATATTTTAAAACAAAGAGGATTTTTTTGGTTTTCTTTAAAAATGCTAGCACACCACTTGTCATTGAAATGGACAAAAGAATGAATTGCAAATGGAGAGAATTCAGTGAAGCATGAGACCATTTAGCAAGATATTTATACATCCCACACAGATTCTTGTTTCCATGAAAGGTTATTTGAGTGTAAATGTTACATTTTGGAATGTGTGACTGTAGTGAAAACTAAATCAATCATAAGTCATTTATCACTTAACAATAAAATGTAATGTTTATCTTCATTTTCATTCTCATTTAAAGAGGTCTTGTCCCTGTAATTATTGGCTTTTAGTCTGATCTTCCTACTTTTTCCAGGGAATTAACTTTCTTCTTGCTTACATCTGACCTAAATGGGGGTCTGTTCTTCTGTAATAAATATATTTTTCAATAAATTTAATAATCCAGTTTCAGTCATTGGTATGTCAAAGTTTATTTTAAACTGGACTTCCACAGCATTTGGCACATTTACTCTGTCTTTGTTATTAGCTTTATATCCTTTGCATCCATCTTAACCAGAAAAACAGTGGTCCCTAGCTTCACAATCCCAATCTAATTTTTTTTCCTGTTTGGGATTAATGCATTCTGTGTACTAGCAGAATAGACTACACATTCACTAGTATGTAATTTTCTGCTTCTATGTTGTGTGAAGTTTCACAACTTGCATTCCTTTCACTTATGCATACATATTACCTGCAAAGATATACTCGTAATTTTATGGTTGTGTTGTACTATTTCCATACACAAATCAAGGAAATATTTTTCCTACCCCCATCTCTGACCAAAAAGGAAAAATAAAAAGCACACCACCACATGATCAGGAATTTAAAGTTTGGCTAAAAATGGTATGTACATATTGGATCAAGAAGGCAAATTATGTCTAAACAAACAAAATAATCCTAACTCCGATTGTCTTGATCTGAAAGTGTTTTCTTCTTCTAATTTACATACATGTATGCATGTGTTCCAGATTCAACATAACATTAAGCATGATATCCCCATTCAGGGCATGTATTTTACAAAGGTTTATCTCACAGATCCTTCTGAAGGGAATATTAGTTGTGGTGTTGCAGACAACTACTTTTTCAAAGTTAATGGTGTGGCAGAAGAAAACCAGAATAGAACTTAGATCAGGTCAGGACAGAAGCAATGAATTCCTGTAGCTGTAGGCGAGAACACACAACATCAATATGTCAGACTATGCTGATATTGATTCTGACGAATGGGGTAGAGTTTATGTACCTTTAGGTTACACGATTCATTCTTCACAAGCACTGTGACAGATAAGCAGGATATGGTAAATAACATCAGCAACTGAAATCTTCCTGATAAGGAGGGTCTACAAAATACTCAATGTTAGGAAAAATCCACTTCATTTTTAACTAAATCGTGCTGATTGGAAAGACCATTAGATGTATATGCTTCTTAATTAGTGAGGCCTGAAGATGCCCATAAGACCTTAACTATCTTACTTCCACAATGGAAAAATGATCAATTTTAACCACTAGGGTGTGTGTTAAAGCTAAATCAGAGAGTAAACGGACGTAAACTTTGGTTCTGAATCTTTACTTTTTCCAGTAATGCCAAAACACTGCATTACTAACCTCGCCACCAGTAAACAAGATCATCATATTGTTCGAAATCTGAGTTCTTCTACACAACGTGAAGCATCCAGTCAACATACTGAGTTGAGATACTTGTATTCATTTTGATTCTGCAGAAGCAGGCACTAGACGTCACCTTTCATAAGTATAAAGAGTCTTTTATACAAAATATAAATACAGTAAAATAACTGATTGGTCATTCATACTTTTCCCCACCGCCCACAATTACACATGTTCATGTTTTAAACATCTGGGGAGGTTTTCTTCATTAGCATACCTATTATTCATTAAAGGGAAATAATTTTTAACATTAAAATCACCTCAGGCTACTTCAGGACACACAATTTGATGAGACTTCAGCACAGATTCAGGAAAAAAAATAGATCATAGATATACAGTATATGCTTGACAGGTGAATGAGTGTACTACTGTTCGTAAGCAGTTTGTCGAAGGAGTTTCCATCTCCATCTCTAAGGATACTTGAGGTACAACAATCACAGCCTCTGTTTGGCTGGTGCCAGTACTGTAAAAATAAATGTTCCCTCTGGTCAAGCTATGCTTCTAAGGCAAGAATGTGCCTTCCACACAGGTAGTTTTCATTAGTGTGCTGGATTCAGCCAGGAAAGGGTTAACTCTCTTTACTGTGGCTGCTAGAAAGCTGTGTTCCTGGATGCAGGGAGCAGCACTGATAAGTAAAGGAGAGAAACCCTTTTTTTTGGTCAGGTTGAAGTTATATGAAATAATAATACTGAGTTTTTAGAAAGTTGTATGAATGAACAGAAATTCTGGTCATAATGGAAAATAATTATTTTACTGTTGGATTATCAGAAGATGGATGTTTCCTTATTGTTAATAATTCTCTTATTGGGAAAGAAGTTTACTTCTTTAAAGTTTTTATGGGATAGTAAATCCAATTTCTTTCCATTTCATAGGTGCAGTCTGAAACTACAGACTGAAGGGAAGATGCTGAATCTTGTAGGCTGAGTTGTAAAATTCCTCCCAGGACCTTTAACTCTTACGATTAAGCTTAATCAATAGTACACTGTTTAGAAACAGGATGTTTAGAGAATATCTAACCGAAGAATAACAGTTGTTCAGGAAACATGATGGCTGAATAGGCCAGTGTTGCAACCTTTGCAAATCACTTTGATATTGATAAGCATTTATCTACCGAGCATGCATTAAGAGCTATCAACTTGAAAAGTTCACCCAGAGGATGAGTGATGAAGACTCATTACTTCCTCACTCAACCACCCAATGCCCAACAGAAGTGACTGTGTTACCATCAAAAGGACAATAGATGACTGAAAAGGCCATGGGATAATAAAGAAAAAGTTGATGTAATCATAATGTAATCATCTCAAGAAAAGGTGTTATGAAGTAAATGATTTCTGGAAGACTAATGAATACATAATATATATGAACATATAAGCAGTGTGATTGTGCCAAGCTAGTGGGGGCACTTATGGTGGAGAATCCTCAGTGCTACCCCAGCACTGCAATAAAGAATACCTGCCTAACAGTATGAAATTGTGCTATGGAGTCAATTTTTTTGCTTCAAGACTACCTCTGTAAGAATCAATAATAGCAGGTTGAGCTCCCTTCTGCTACAGTTGCAAGGCACACTTCTTGTAACAAAAAGCATCCCTCACCTCCACTTCACATGCCTTTTCCTTTAGATGTGTGAAATACACATGGCATTATAGGAAGGTGGTTAGATGGTCTAAATTCTGCATGTGGATTGCTTTGGTACTGCAGTCAATAATCTATGAAAATACATTCAGTTTAATACTGATTTTTTTTTGTTATAAATAATAACAATAATTGTAAAGTCAGTTTATAGGAGAGAAAACAGACAAAAAAACAGTTAGAGAAATTGGATCACCTATACATATTTCATCTCATGAAACTACTAACGATTTTTGGTATCACTGAATGATATATCATCTTTCTCTGTCCTCTTTTCTCACCCTCACCCACCCTCCTACTTCTGTGCCCCCATCCCCCCCCCCAAAAAGCCCCAATGCCCCCAGTTCCTGTATTGGGAAAAAACTTAAGACAGGAGGAAGCTTATCCTTTAAGCAGCTGATCTAATTTCTGAGGTAGTCAGCTTTTGGTTTGCTTACCCAGCTTTACACATTACACTTCTTTTATCTTTGACCTATCCACAGTCTCCTTAATAGTATGTTGTACTATACTGTGCCTAGTTGGCAATTCCCTACGTGCACCCCTGTAGAACTTTTCTGTAGCAACATTAACATTAACATCTCAAGAAATGGTTAAAAAAAGGTACAAAATTTACAATTACAATTCAAGTAGTATAGTTCAGAGAATCAACCATAAAAACTGAGCATTCTAAGTTTAAAGTAATAGCCACTTCCAGGATGCTGATCTACACAATAACTGTTTTGATGTAGAGACTATCAGATGTAGGTGAGGGAGGGGCTGTGACATCACACAAACTCATATGAGAGTTTAACAACAGGTTTCCTACTACCTTTCTAGTGTTCTGGAAATATTTCTACCTGCATTTATAAGATCTGAACTATCTTTTTAATTAGGTAAGTTGTACTACCCGAGAAGCGAGGTCTGCAAATAAGCTAATGACCTCAGCATAGAAGTAGAAGGCAAATTCAGGTGTATATAACAGGATCCCCAATGAAATATTAGGTGAAATTTTGATACATGCGTCTTGTTTCTATACCCTATTAAGGCACTTACTGAATACTAAGATGCAAGGGAAATTCATACATGAAAACATCATGCAAAAGAGAAAACATTAAAAAGAGGCTTTCAATTAATGATGGCAAGGGACACAGTGAAACATTAGGAGAAGATAAAAATACACATTTATGTCAAACCCCGGGAAAGTAATAAGTCAAATGTTAGTGAGTTACTGGGTAGTTTGAGAATACACAAACCTGTAAGCAAAGTGATTGCATATATGTTTAATCCTATTTAGTAATTACACTTAAATACAAAACTAGCTAGTTTATCTAGTTTAATTAATCTCTTTCCAAACAAGAGTTGTCTGTTACTATGTATTTATATTACAACCTATGGGAACACTGGAATGCTAACAAATAGATATAATTAATAATAATTAGAAAACCTTTGGATTTGTTTAAGATCTCTTCATGGCTGTGGTTTTTGTTTGTTTGGTTGGTTTGTTTTTAAATATAACTTTATGTTAATAATTTAAAAACATTATAGAAATAAGAAAGCCTCTCTAACAATTTATACTTCCATAAAACACTCCAGGGTGCCCATTACTGTGTGATATCAGCATGCATACTAAACTCAGTGTAGGTGAGCTTTGTTAATATTATGCTTCAACAGCACACCCTGGAGTGTCTTATTGCTTGAATGATGCAAAGGTCAAACATTTACAGCATACTATCATGTTTCACAGAACAATACTACATTATCATTCCCTGCTACCTCAACCTTTTGGGAAAAGTGGTTGCAAGTGAAAATAACAAACATGATTCAATTAAGCCAGGTTTGTTACGGTGCTAATATGCAGCATAGTCTTGTAGTTCTCTTTGGGTAGCGAGCAAGGTCACATCCGTTGTAAATAGTGTTAGCATAAATTATGGACCAGTAGAAAAATCCCGCAAAACCTCCAATTAACAATCTAATGAGACATTAATATTTTTAAATAAAATGAAAGGACTGAATCTAGCAGAGGTTGATAAGTTTACTACAGAATATGTTAAGCTTAACAAAACCTAGAGCTTCATTAAGGGGAAAAAAAAAAAGAATTTTAGGTTAGCATCAGTGCCTCCCTACAGATCTCAGTTGCTTCAGTACAGAGATTTTCTTCCCAAGAACCTCTCTGGCTAATAGCACACTACAGTGGAGTAGAACCTGCAGCCAGGATATATGTGGTGCGGTTGTTCCATGAGTAGTTATAAACTTGTGGTACCCAGAACTGTGGGTGTAGTAGTAACATTTAGTAATGAATAACCAAAAGGATGATATTTGTTAGTGCTTCCCTTCCTCTACTTAACGCTGCTTTTGATTAATTCAACTGGTCTGTCACCCAACAGTTCTATATACGATGAAGCCTGAAATTGCACAAAATATTATTCCTCCCAAATAGTACTTCATGTTTGATTTGAATTTAGCAACATTTGACGAGTTCTCCAGAGGTCAACCAGGAAAAATTAAATATGGATTTTGAAAGCAGAATATTTTTGATCAACATGCTAAAAGATTCGGTTCTCTTGGCACCCCAACTCTTATTCCAGATTTTTTTTTTTTTTTTTTTTTTTTTCTGTAGAGGAGAAACAAATTCTGCAGACACCCAGCACTGTCCATGTTATGGTACTAAGGCTTTTCTAAAAAGCATCAGATCCTTTTCCTCAGCCTACTTTTCCTGATAATGTAGGAGTAATCATGCCAATATTCTCTGTGTCTTTGTAGAAGAATTTCTGGGAAGTTATTAAAGAAAGCTTTAAACACAAACTTCTTCCTAAATGTTACTGGTGCAGCCTTTCGTCTCGGCAAGAGAACACCACCACTTCAGCTACACCACCTCACCTTGGCATGTAAGGTACCTCTGAAGTCTGAATACCAGTAAAAGCAAGCCATCAACCATTAAAAACCAAACCAAATGCATACCCAGCTTCAGCTGTTGTCTGCCATCCTACTGGCATTTTCTTCTCTGAAGAGCCCTATCAGTCCGGAATCCCAGTGCTGCTTTTTTTGCTTGTTATTGTTGGGTTTGTTGCCCTCTACGGTGGACTCAGTAGAGTAGGACCACATTGAAAATATGTGAAAGTTCATTCCTCAAGCATGTATGCTGAAATACTTTCAGTAATGATTTCTACTAGTTTGTAGAAAAGCTGCATTTAAAAGTTAAAGTAATTGTTGTTCTGAATTCCTGAGCATCACTTAGAAGGGAAGCAAAAAACTTCTTTCAGGGTTAAACAGCACCAAACAGCCACTTAGTTTGGCTAGAACTGTACTTCAGTTAGAAGATCATGATTATAATAAGCAGTACTGATGACGGTATCAGTAGATTTTGAAGTGTAGAATATATTACTTACAAGGTGTAGATTTGTCTTAAATTTCTTTAAAGTGGTCCCCGTACAGTAGATTGTTTTGCCCTGTAATCTTTAACTTCAACTGTAAGTTCAGTAACTCTTAGAAGTTTCCTCTATCAGAATGGATTTAAAAATCCACATCTATTTTATGCAACAGTATCTTTAGTGTTTTGTTTATGTGCAGCTATTATTTCTTCTTTTGCTTTTCTGCTTTTCGTGTCTTTTATTATGTATTTCTGTGAGAAGCAATTACACCATGTGTTCACATACAAGTGAAAAAATAAAATAAAATGCAAAAAGCTTTACATTTTGACATACCTTTCTGAGTCATCTTTCACTACACGTTTGCACTGTTCAGGGACACAGGGAACGAACAGACCACAAATGTTGCTGCAGGCCTTTTAGGACAATAAATTATCAGTTCCAGTTTGAAAGTAATTAATCAGTAAATGTGACTTTCACAGATAAAGAGAAATGCTTCCTTTGCCTGGTACACAGAGATAAATGACACTTTGCTTTTTCTCCTAGTTTTTGTGCCCTATCTGAGGGTTAAGCAGTCTGCTACTGTCCTGAGACCAGCAGAAAACATAGCTCCCATTCTTCCTGCCAGTGTGCTCACTTCCCAGCATAAAGGTACAAATAGAAATAAACTGTAATTCAGGTGCTTCAAGCAAAGAAATGTATGGAGAATTTTTTTCTTTTCCACTTTCAGATCTTCCAACTCTTAATCTGTAGGAATGCAGTACAAAAAAAAAGTCATCAAATGAATGAAGAAGATGGGTAGCAGTAAGCCATAATAGTGATAGAAGAGCCCTGCTAATTGCAATCAAGAAATAAGTGGCAGTTTCAAAGTTTAATTAATTAAGCATAGGTTTTCAGGGCAAATTAGCAAAACAAGTATGTGAAATATCCTTTTACAGATAAATAATGATGATTTTCTTCCTGTCAAGAATTGTAACTCCAGATTTCTACAAACAGAAAGAAAACTTGGAAAAGAGGCAACAGAAGTTTTCTTCTTCAGATTCTAAGAACCTTTTCCAAAATACTACCAAACTCTCAGCCTCTATCTGCCTGAAAGGTTTTAAAATAATTCTTACATTTCAACTACATTTTAGCTGGCCACTGATTCTGCAGCATAAATCAATCTCTTAGTTAAGATATTATTTGAAAATGCTATGACAAATCAGATAGCATCAGGAAAGTGAGAGGGCAAGGAAGAGAGAAGCCTATTACCAATCTTCTCAAGATTGATTAACATCTATTGAGTATCATATGGATGTTGACAAATCTCAAGTAATTTTCCCTTTCACACACATAGTATTGAATATGTTTATGTTTAAATTAATATGCCCGAGGTGTTTAAGTAAATAAATAAAACAGCTCTTGGCCTTGAGAAGTTCTTTAGTCATATACCAGGAAACTATCACCCATGATTATTAAAATCCATAATAACACAAAACAAGTAATCACAGCTGGACTGGATTTTAAAACTGCCTTGACTGAAAGAATTTTAGCTATCACAGTCATCCTGGCAGTGGAAAATTCTAGTTTTATTACAAGAGGTCAGTCATAAAAACAAGCATAGTTTTGCATCTGAAAATACATAATTATTCAGTTCTTCAAAGAAAGGATATAGAATTGGATAGATGTAACAAAAATAATATAGATAAATTGTGAAACCTTGACCACAGAGTAGAGGACTCAAAAGAAGGAAAGGGAAGTTTAAGAGAATGGCTAAATTTTGGTTTCCCTATTTGCAAAATGTCTGAAGAGAATATTCTCACTCCATGACTAGGTTTCTTACCATTGCCAATGAAGAAGCAACCATGTATGACCAACTTCAGTGACATGCAACATTAGAACAACCTGTTTATTATATTTATCAACAGCCCACATAAAAAGACAGAATATGACATCAAGTTTGCAATGACACTGAATAACAGGGAATAGTCAATATACTCAAGGCACCTGGACAGACTAGAGAAATGGACCAACATGAACCTCATGAAGTTCAAGAACAAACTCCAAGCACTGCCCCTGTGCAGGAAGCGCTGGTGCCTGCCTGGCTGGGAGCAGCTCTGCGGGAAACGACCTGGGGACCGTGGCAGGCACAAGCTGAACACGAGCCAGCAGTGTGTCCTGACTGCAGAGGTGTGCAGTATCACCCCGGGTGCTATTCACAGAGGCACAGACAAGTTATCCAGAGTAAGGATTATCCCTCTGTCCGGTTTTTGGCTTCTCAGCACAGGAAAGGGTGACTAGCTGGAGTCAGTTCCACATAGGACTCCCAAGCAGATCAGAGGTGGACCACTTGTCATGTGAGGAGGGACTGAAGCTCTGGGACTTGTTCAGCTTGGCCTAGGGGCAGCTTTCAATATCTGGGAGGAGTTACTGAGAAGATGCAGCCAGGATTTTTTCAAAGGGGAATAAATTACAGAATCATACAAATAGTAAGGAAGTACACAAAAATGAGTAATACATTTTCTTAGAGGCTTCGTATATCCCAAGAACATATTTCTAAAATAGCAAAACTTACAAAAATTTGATATGAAATACTGGCATGCATTTTGATCTCTTTTTTCTTAAGAAAGTTGGCATTTCCCTCAAATTATTAAATGTTTTTTACAGAGACTAAACAGTGGTATTAGCAAACATAAGGAAGATAGAATGCAAGAAAACATTCTGCAGTGATTCAAGAGCCAGAAGTAGGCAGTTGTCCTCTCCATTATATATCATGCAATCAGCAGTGCTCTTCAGATTTTCTTACTTCCAAATATCTTTGTTAACTTTATACTTGGTCTTCTAGATGCTGATATTGCTTTTCTCCTCAATTTATCTGTCTCGTCCTTTATTCTCAGAAGGTCTTTTATTCCACCATATCAAATCAATTGATGGTTACTGATGCAGAAACCAGTTTTCTCCCACTATTCCATAGATAAAATCAAGAGAGATAGAAAGGAATTACTGTGATGCAAGGACAGAAGAGTCATTCAACTGTTTTGTTGTGCTACCAAAGCTGTCTTTATTTGTTTTCTGGAGATCAAGTAGTTCATTTCAGAAACAGATTTCTTTTTATTCCAGAAGTCAATTTGTCAAAGTTAGTCAGTTGGCATCTACATTGTTTCATGAGGGTTAAAGTTCCAACCACTGTTTATTAGTGTTCTTTACTCTCTTAACTCTTAAAAAATATTAATTGAAATAACAAATACCTTAATGTAAAAGATTTTTAAAAGCATCCTCAGCAGCTTTCCTATTTTTTAGCAGTAATGTAGAAACTTGTGGCTGCAATACAAACGGAAGAACACAAATACAAAAGAAAGGTCAACTGATTAAAACATAATATTTATGGAAAGTAGATTTTATTGTTTTGGTCATGAACTTCACAAAACCAGTATTCAACACACATTTTAAGGGAACTATATGTTTTCTGATAGGAACAGAAGTCACCTCAAGTTATATATTTTTGCAGGGAAGGATTACAAATTAACAATGAGTCATTAACATGTATACTTTCAAAATCTTGGGTCTAAATAATTACATACTTCAATATTTTTAGCTAGAATTTTAATGAAGTTTGAGGTATTTTTGCAATGAATGCACTTCAATTATTCAGAAGAATCTGTTCTTGTCCTAGCTTGTAATGACTTTTTTTCTTTTCTCCCTGACCAACAATATTTCACCAAAATCTTGGGAGGGCACAGGAAAACAAACAAGCACAATGGTTCCTGTTGCTATAGAACATAAACCAGATTCCAAGACTGTCACCCATGAATACCTTAAGGTTTTTATTAGAATAAGTATACTTGTGACTTAAATATAGTGTACACAATATTTACTCAGAAATCATGCAGGTTTTAACCAAGAGAAAAATACAGTGTGTTTATAAGTGCTGTAAGAGCTTTCTGTGGAATTCAGGTTTCTGAAGAACCTTTGTGAATACACTAACATTTAATTTATAACATTCATAAAACGTTGAAAAGTACTATGCCTTCTCTAGTAGCATACCAAGAAAACATTTTGTCACTGTTACTGCCATCAGTAAAGACAAAACATTAATGCTTACTTAAAGTGACAATGCTCAGAAAACTGTATGAGTTTTCTCATATATTGCTAATGAAAGCTCAAACCCAGAGTATTTCATGCACACACTGCATAATGTGGCAAAATATACTAATGAAGAGGAATATGAACATAAAAGGAATATTTGTAATCCTGCAAAATTTGATGCTGAACTAGTGGACAAAACAGTCTACAGTATTTTTAAAAATATTTTTTCTGTTCATTCATTAAGCTTTGACACTGAACAAAAAAATATTTGACTATGGAAGCCTTATGTACAGCCTGGCTTTGACCCTAAACAACTTGTAAATGTCATGGCATAAGCAACAGTCCCAAAGAAGCCAAAGTCTGTGTGTTCCCTGTTTCTTGAATATTCCCCTTCTCATCATCTCCCTGTCTCTTCTGATAAGTGTTTCAATACGCTTATCATTCTACGTCACACATCACTTTGTGAAGCAGTGAAACTCTCGTGTGTGATGTGGGTTAAGTAAGAGCTCATGTGAGCAGCATCCCTCATGGGTGATGTAGGGCAGGGCAAATGTGACCTGGAGTACCCACCACACAGGGAGTAGCACTCTCACCTGCTACCAAGGACTCAACAAAGCTGGAGACATTTATTTTACCTAATGAAGACATGCAAAATTATGTCTGGAAAACTGTGAAATATATTCTGAAAGCACAAGCAAAAAATACCTGTCCATGTGAGTGTAAAAACAGGGAGAAGAGAGAAGAAGAAAGGATGTGATGACAGTGTCCAACCTATTTCTAGTAATTTATAATAAACCTAATTTCCAACTACAGATGGTTTTAAACGTTTCTGTATTTACAAAGTACTTGTGCCCATGTGCTGACAGTAGCAACTGCAGGGGTGTCCCCAGTGCGGAGTAGAGAGGATGTCCTGTGCTAGACACAGCCAGTTCCAGCCAGCTCCAGCCAGTGGCCCCATTGCTGGGCAGAGCTGAGCCCCTCAGCCATGGGCAGGCACCTTGCAGAAAGCCTGTGCCTGAAAGGGCAAAACACTACCCGTCAGCCACGGCTGAGGGGAACATTAGGAAAAACAGCCCTGCCAGCTCCAAGGGGAGAGCAGATGGGGGGGGAGGCAGGTTCCAGGTACCCACCCCAGAGAGGCCCCTGTGGCCCTGGGAGAGACCCCAGTGAGACGGGTGTATCTGCACTGTGGCCTGTGGTTGACCCAATGCTGGAGTAGGAATATATTTCCTGAAGGAAGCTGCTGCCTGTGGAAAGACCCCAGTAGTTATTTTGAGTATAGCTAATTACATCCTTCTACATTTTTTCTGTTAATGAGCCAAATATCAAATTTCTGAGGATTTTGAAACCTTTTATGGAGGATTTTGTAAGGATGACCATCATAGTCCGATATAGTCCAAAAAAGTAATGATAATGGAAGACATTAATCAGGCTGTCACATGACATGGTGAAAACTTACACCTTTGCAAATACCTTCCCCTAGCCTCCAAAGGTTTAAATATCTACCTGACTACATTCAGTACTCAAAAAAGCATATGACAGAAAGTTAGCTTTTATTCCAGTATCTAAAGACAACCCCCTCCCTCCAGAAATAGAAGAAATTTTAAAACATTTCTTTAACCTTTCATATATGGAGTACTACCTCTAATTATTCTACTCCAGAAGAGCTTTGGCTACTTTGGTGTTATCCACAGTCATGGTATTTTGATTCAAGTTTACCACACCTCCTTGATTCCAGTATCAACATCAAAGGAATAACAAGTAAATTTTACATTTGCATATGGAACAGTGAGATTTCAGGGAAGAGCTTACTATACTCACCAGTAAATGGATTATATCCATTTGAAGATGCAAATATTTCTTTTGGAGTATGAAGCTCAAATTCACAGTTTATTCAGGAAAACTAGGTTAACTACAGCTATTCTTACTACACTCTAAATTTTCAGTGAAGACCTAATATCCCTGGTCTCACAGACCGAGCCGAATGTACAATGATTAGAAAGAACAAACAAACAAACAAACATAAAAAAAACCCCTCAGTGAATAAAATGGTGGTTTTATAAATACATTTCATGTTGTAAAGGTTTCCTTGGTTTTGTTGGTTTTACTACAATGCCTACACAGAAACTGGCAAATTTAAGAATATATCACACAAACTAGACATACTTAATTTACATTCTAAATTCAGTATAAAAGTATCTGACACCCTTACTTGCTTTTCTTTAAAGAAAATAAATAAAAAACTTTTTCTTCCCTAGAAGTTCCATTAACATATTAAAACATAAACAAGAATCAGAAGATACTATTGAAGTATGAACTACAATATGAACAAACTTTGGTTAAAGGAAGTCTGAAAATATCTGAAAGGAAAAAGTGCTGAAACAATAAAGTATTAAAAAATAAAAATGTAAGGTTTTTCTGCTTCTATTTTTTGCATGAAATTATAGCTACTAGATACATATCTGGTAGAAATACAAGGCTGAATAAAGAACAGCTGCATCAAAAAGAACCAGTCCCAGCATGTATAGATCCTTCACAGATTGTATAGGCACTTAGGCCTCAAAGAGGACAGAGTCCTGTATGACACCTGATTATGCAAATTCTTTGTTTTCCCAAGTACTAAAAAAGAAATGCAATTTTTTGTTCAGTGTAGTTGAAATCAGGAACTGCTATATGAAAGACTGGTGAATAAATAGCATCACATACATAATTATGATAGTGATGAAATCACTTTAATTCAGATAGTATTGAAGTGATAAAGTAGGCATATAATACATCTGACAAGTATTCATAGTACTTAGGAGCTGAACATCAAATGATAAAATATAAACACAGATTCTTAGCAACATAAGTGTTTGTCCTAATCCCTCATTTAGTGTGATTCTCTGATCTTAAATAATTGATTTCTAAAGTAATTGATTTTCAAATAATTTTAAGATTTCAAGAAATATTAGTCAGAAACATATTGTAGGACAAAACTGAATAGCCTAGAAAAGGCTACTTCAGTTTATTTTTGGTTTTAGATCTATGCAGAAGTACAAGCAAATCGTACATGCGTTTCTCATCATAGTGGTTACTATTTTCAAAGTCCCATATCTGTTTTTCATCACACAGTTTAAATAATTGTAGAATTTCTTTCTCCCCTATGACCTAGATATGGTTTGCTTTTTAAAAAAATATAATATGGACTAGCTGTTGTTCTTGCACGGTTCCCTTAAGACTCAAGCTTAGTGGTCCTCAGCACTAACAAGACCAAAACTGTCAATCACAGTACCTATAGCTGCTCCAACTCCTCTTCACATTTCCTGTCAGATTTCAGGACAGTGGAAATGAATCAGGTCTGAGAGCTCACTGGTTTCTGATGTAATATTCAATAACCAGTTAATAGTGAATTTCTGTCTCAAATCCTGAATAGGTATCTTCTCAGATAAACATTGTGCACTCCTGAAGCAGAAGCAGATTAAGCAACATATATTGGACATTTGTTTCTGTACTGGGTTTATGTAGCAAGGTTTTGGTAGTGGGTGGAGGGCTGCGTGGGTGGCTTCTGAGAAGAGGCCAAGAGCTGCCCCCATGTTGACAGACCCAGGTGCAGCTTGCTGCAAAACAGGCCCACCATTGGCTAAATCTGAGCCAAGCAGTGATGGTGGTGGGACCTCCGTGATAACATATTTAAGAGAGAGTAAAAATTCTGTACAGCAGCTGTGAGAGATGAATGAGAAAAATGTAAAGAAACAAACCTTCAGACATCAAGGTGAGAGCAAAAGGAAGGGGAGAAGGTGGTCCAGACACTGTTAGAACAGATGTCAGAACAAAAATCCACACTGCAACGCACTGGAGGGGACCA
>NW_010255780.1:25129-27521 GCF_000690775.1 Eurypyga helias | reverse complement strand
AGAGACAGTGTTATGAACTGACCACAACCCCTTATTCCTCCCAGTATATTGTTCAGGGAGGGGAAACAGGTGGAGAAAATTGGGCGTAAAGTTAAGATCAGGAAGAAGGGAGGGGTAGAAGAAAGGTTTAAGATTTTTTTTTAATTATTTCTCATTATCCTACTTTGATTTGATTAGTAGTAAATTAAACTTATTTCCCCGAAGTTAGTTCTTTTTGCCCATGATAAAAGTGGTCTCACTGTCCTTATGTAGACACACAAGGTTTTTCATTGTACCTTCTCCATCCTCCTGTTGAGGAGCAGGGTTTAAGAGAGCAGCTTGGTGGGCACCTGGCAGCCAGCCAAGGTTGACCCACCACGGCTTTCCTTGAACCAAGGTATAGAAACATGCATAACAGAAGCCTTTATTCACACTGTTATGCCACCAAGTATAAATAACAGGCAACCACAAAAATACAACTAAGGAATTATGATACAATTGTCCAAACAAGGTACAGAAAAGCATGCACATAGTAAATTCTGCAAGATGAGAACCAAGGATCAAATCAGGAAGGAAAGATGTGATAAAACCAAAATAATCTTGAAGTAGTGTATATGGTGCAATCAGAATAATCCTGCAAACAATAAAAACAACTGACAAACCAGAATGACTCCTGGTCCAAAAAGATTAAGAAGTCAGATATAGATAGATAGATTGTCTCTATTTTCATCTGTGAGGGAGGCTGAGGAACAGAAAACAATGAAACTTGAAAGGTGGGGAACAAAGAAGTAGCCCACAGCAGTTCCCTCTTTGAGAACTCTCAACCCTCATTACTTTGATCTCCATAGCTCAGACCATCAAGCAACGCAGCCACCAGTGCTAATTTTATAGCATCAGCTCCCTGGTGTAGCATAGTCACAGGTCATTTTAGATAAACTCTTAAATGACTAGGTGTGTTCTATATGGAGTGGCAATAATGGATAATGGGTAAGAACTGATTATTAGCCGTGTGTATTGTTAAGTAATGTCAATCTTGCGTTGTTCTGAAAGTTGAAACCTAACTTTTCAATCTTTTAAACATTCTAAACACAGTGATCCCAAATATGTGTGTAGATGGACATGTATTCACTTGTAAAACTGTACAAATTCTGGTTTACCTATTGTCATGGTTTAAGGTTTAACCTCAGCTGGCAACTGAGCACCATACAGCTCATTCCCTGCCACCCCCTGTCCCCTTCATGCGCCTCTACTCCGTGAGATCGGGGAGAGAATTGGGAGAATAAAAGTGAGAAAACTGAAGACAGTTTAATAGGTGAAGCAAAAGCCATGCAAGCAAAGCAAAGCAAGACAAGGAATTCATTCACCACTTCCCATCAGCAGGCAGGTAGGTGTTCAGCCATATCCAGGAAAGCAGGGCTCCATCACACATAAGGGGTACTTGGGAAGAAAAATGTCATCACTCCCAATGTCCCCCATTACTACTTCTTCCCCAGATTTATGTGCTGAGCATGACATCATATGGTATGGAATATCCCTTTGGACAGTTTTTCCCAGCTGTGTACTCCCCCAGCTTCTTGCGTACCCCCAGCCTACTTGCTGGTTGGGTGGTGGGAGAAGCAGAAAAGGCTGTGACTCTCTAAGCACTGCTGAGAAGTAACAAAATCATCCCTGTATTATCAACACTGTTTTCAGCACAAATCCAAACCATAGCCCTGTACTAGGTACTATGATGAAATTTAACTAACCCAGCTAAAACCAGTACACCTATTTATAAGCATCAAACAAAAAATTAGTGTATTCAATGCTGGATTACACACCTTAAAGAATCAAAACCTTAAATGCATGTTGAGTCCATATTTCTTCAGAGAAAATATCCTAAAGGAGAATAACATGGTGTACATTTTTCTGAGGAAAAAAGAAAGGTTTCAATAGTATCAACCAATTACTAGTCTCTTGGTTTTGGCATTGAATCTAGCTGTTGCTATGTAGTGTGTGATGTTGGGGAAAACTTCATGTTTCTTTCTTGTAGATCTCAGACTAATTAATTGCTTGTGCTTTGGTGATGTATTTCCTTGATTCCCAAGAAAGGCTGACATGCATAGGATGAAGTGATTTTTTTCGACTGTGCCAGATGTAGTTACAAAGATTCTGAAAAGCAAAGTAAATGTGTAATACTACCCTGTAATACAGCAAACATGCTAGAAGCAATACCACATATTAATTCTCTTAACATTAAATATGCAGTGTATGCTCTAGTTCTTCTGACAAACAAATCTCATTGAAGCCTTAGAACATGTCAAACAGGACAAAATACATATTCTATTGAAATTCATCTAGTTGAGAGAGCAAGATGAGGTCTGTACCTTAGGAAACAGAATAGGCCACTTGTATTACTGAATACTTGAATCTATGC
>NW_010255780.1:0-25106 GCF_000690775.1 Eurypyga helias | reverse complement strand
TTACTCAGGGCCTAAAGCCACTTAGGGCTTTTACATTACTAGAGTAGTTCCACAGATCCTGCTGCAGTGGCTGAATGGTCAACTTGAGGTTTTTTTAGTTATTAACTGCCTCTTTGACTTTATCTTTTTGAGCACTACCTCATTCTCAGATGGGAGTTTTAAATAAGTGACCAAGATACTAAAGTTAGATAAGGGACAGGTAACATGTCACCAATTGCCAGAGTCCAAAGGTCAGGATTTCATCAAGAAAAGATCAAGCTAGCCTTAAAAATTAGGGTTAGAAAGTCTTCTGGTTTTTATTCTGTTGTTAAATACAACCAAGTTATCTAGGTACAGAAATGTCCAAGTGCTTTTTTCAGAGAAATAGAAGACCTGTATTCTGTGGTAATGATATAATGACAGATGATGCCATATTATTGAAGTAGTTGATCAGTATTTATGTGAAATCTATCTGGATGAAAAATCAAAAAAATCACAATGCTGAGATATTTAGGGTATCATTTTATGCCAGACATCTGTACTTCTATTTGTTAAATCTGTATATACTTGTCTTGTAATAGCGAATAATAAGAAATACTCATATACATTGTTCCTATGCACAGCAATTTTTAGGCTTCTCTCATCTTCCATCAACCATCTGGTCAGAGATGTCCTTAGGAAGTCCAGTAACCTTGTGTCATAAAAATAAGTGTCCTTAAGTTCCTCAAGCTACACTCCCCAACAATTAAAAACAACACTAAAAAGACCTCAAACACCAACACCTCTTCCCACCCACCACTCCCCAAAACCAGATAAGCTTAACAAGATTATCACAATATACCACAAGAATAAGTGTAGTTTGTCTGATGTTGACTAGCCCACCACTTTTCCAATTGCTTTTACTGATCCCAGCAGTGTCTCATTTTTCTTTTATAGATACAGAGCTCAGTCTGATGTATCAGCTGGCAGTCTTTGGAAGACAAGTACAAACTAGTTACTAGATGATGAGCACAAAGATGATTGGTAGTCACAGAAAGGAAGTGTAAAACACTAAGTAAAACTGAGCAAACACTGAACAACAGGTAAAAGAACAAGTCCTAAAAAAAATTAGCTAACCTACCTAACATAAAACTGACTGAAGATAGATGATAAATAGATTAAGATGATGAAGACAGATGCAGATGTTTGCCTTTAATTCAAAAACATTGCAATGAATTAGCATTGTCTACTGAGTAAGGTATAAAGCATATAAAAAATGTCTTACCGCCCATAAAAATTTAGTTGATGAAGTAAAATATTGCTATAATTCTGTATGTTTTTCTCATCATTATCCATAATAAAGGGGAATTGCACCTAGAAATAACATAAGGTTAAAAAAAAAAATCTACAGAAATCTCTGAAACATTGATAAATTCCTCCACTAGAAGGAATTAAAATTTCATACCACACCACCACCATCTCCAAGTATTTTAAATTAAATGTCACTGCCAGGCACAGCTCTGGAAAATATTTTCCTGGGGTAGTTTTTTCTGGTTTGCCATATAGTTTTACTTGTATCAGACTATTTGACACTCTCCTCCTTAGCACTGCTGTGGAGTCATTCCAGGACCAATATATATATATAGGAAAAAAATGTATTTCTTTTTTACATTCATTATTACATTTAACATACAATAAGTAAAATGAACATGTACTTTGTTGCACTGAAATTTCCATTAGTTCCCATGCCTGTTTTTTACATGTTGTCTTGTCAATTAACTTATCTTCAGTTTACTACAAGGCATAGTTAAAACCACACCCTTGTCTTCAGAGTACCTATCTATTGATAGGTCCTATCTGTTGATGTGTATTCTCCACAGGAGTTAGTCTTCAAATATTTATTCAAATACTATCAGAATTTTACCTGAGTTATAGCAGAACAGTTCATTTAATAAAATGCCTTTCTGCCATTTTAGACTCAGGTCCTCCATCGCACATTTTCCTTATATGTGCCCCTTATTATTTATACTAATATCTTCATTTATCACTACTGCAAAGACACTGTCCCTTCACTAAGTCTCTGAAAACCGGATGTAGCAATTTTCTTTGGAAACACATACACTAAGGTCCTATGTGAAGTTTAGCATGTATTATTTTATCTCATATTATTTTGTTGATGGAACTTTAGAATAGTCACTGATGAATGAAACAGATAAATGCTATATCTAAAAAATAAAGATAAGCTAAGTTTACACTGAAATCTCATTCAACTTATAGCAACATCAAACAACATCATTACAATCACATCAACAACATTCACCAAGATAGAATAATTTATATCCTAAATAAGTCAAAAGTCTGCAAAGACAAAATAAAGCAAACATTATTTGCCTGACAAGTCAGAAAACTAAGAGAATGAGAAAATGAACAGGCCGGATTTTAGCATTCAGGCCCACTAATCAGGAAGTGTTGCCACATGGTAAGGTTATGTTGTAAATTAATAGTGAACATATTAAGCCCAAAAAAACACCTCAAAGGTCTAAATTAAATTAGCAATTTACATACAATTAAACTAGTGATGAATTGAAAGTACTGAGAATTGTTACAAGGAAGGACACGTGATAGAGAAAAATTCCTTCAAGCTCTAATAGTATAATTGCTGGTAATAAGTTGAAAGGCACTTATGATCTACACATGACTCATCTTAAAAATGTGTATGCTGAGTTTGAGAAACTCCGAAATGCTCTGACTTCAGAACGCACAGACCACTCTTCTACCAAGGATGATTGAGAGGGGTCCCGAGAAGATACAGATGACTGCTGGCAGAGTGGTTACCTGATGGGATGAGTGGATTCTGTCCATTGCTGCACAGCAAAAAAAGCAATACTATAATACAAATAAAGACGACAGTGTTGGTCACTGTCATTTTCTTGTGGGAAGGTTCCTACTTCCATAAGTGTACATATCCCGTGTATATCCAAGGCATAATAAGAATTGAAGTATAAAAGGAGAGCATGTTTTTATTTAACAAAAAAAAACCCAATATACGTAGACTTCAGAATTTGCCTTCTAGTTTGGAGATGAGGGGCTTGAAAAAAACATCTAAATATTCAGAAAACCTGAGCAAAAAAAGCCATAGAAGAATGAAAACAAATCAGATAGGTGAGTATTCATTCTGTTTACTATACTGTCTAGAAATACGGATTTTTAAAAAATTATTATTTAGGTAAGGAGAAATTTATTTAACACTGTAGTCTAAGATTTAATATATTAAATGTTATTAGTTCCAAAGTAAGAACTAAAGATCTAAACTTCTAAACTAATTTATTTCTTTCATTAAATTATTCACTAGTACCTACTAATGTACAAGTTACTCAAATACATGTTTTTTTTTTTTATTTCCTCATTTGAATGTTATTTACAAAGAGACCAGGATCTCTTTCTCATTTTTCTTCAAGCCTATGACAGATGTGAGAGGAAATTGTCTTTTCACAGTAATAAAGGCTGGTATCCTCAGTGTGAATATTTATACAGTACTGCTGTACTTCATATTTAAGTTGTGCTATACAAAAAAATAGAAAACAGATGGTGGTGCACACAAACCAAGCACAGAAAAAATGAGGACTTTGCAATGTGTTTTAAAATCTGAGTCCAAAGGTTCTACACACTGGTACCTTTTAAACAGTAGATTGCACAGGACTGAACACTTTATTGTACTAACTTGGTTTGGCCTTTAAAACCAAACCATCACCACCATTATTTCAAGTATATAAAATAACAACAAATATTCCTCAAATTCTTTGATAAATGAACAGTAAAATTTCTGAGACTGACAACTCTATTATTATCTCTATGGCTTTGTCATTCAACTCTTAACAGATACACTGCCTCCCTAAAACAGCCCTCTAGAAAGGACAGCCTAACTTACTAGCAAAAATATGAAACTTTTAGCAATTACTTACTTACGTATGATTTCCTATTAAAATAGAAAACTCTGGACCAAAATATTGTATACAGAGTATTACCACTCCCCTTCCAGTAGTAAACAGATTTTACTAATCTGATTGACTGTAATTTTAATATAAGGCAAACATAAATTATAAAAAAAAAGGAAAAAAAACCCCAAACAAAAAACAGCTGAATTGTAGACATAACTGGAAGTTATCACAAACAAAAAGGACTGAGATATATACAAAAGTTAGTGTATCAAAGCCTCCCTATATGTAAACAGGACAACCTTTGCACTGTTCTACGTAATATATAAAAATATATATAAATATACATGAAATGACAGTTTACTCAAGCTGTTTACTCAAATATGAGTAAGCGTAACTCAAACATGATTACTACATGCCATCTTCCATAGATGTTGGTATTTTCCCCCTAGCCTTAACTAAAAGAAGAAATTGATTATAAAATGAATTTTCATTTTCATGGAGGCAGGACATCAAAACCTAAACCAGAAAGTTTTTTCAGTCTAGACTTTCACAGACAGCTAGATAAATGGAAACAGCTTACAATTTTCTTTTTTTCTCCCATGACCGTTATAATCACATTGAAGAGTACATAAGCATAAGCTTTATTATTATGAAGTTAATTTAAAATGAAAGGATGAAACAGTGAATGTAAAGTTCACATGATAAAGAGAACTCAGTTTTTGAAAGTAGATCTTGACATTAATCTCTTTTAGCCCTTCAGTAAATCTGAATACTGAGATGATAATTCAGGGGTTGTTTTGAAGATCACAGCTGCACAAAACATATCATAGGTTAGAAACCATTAAAAGCTTATCCCTTTGAAAAAGTTTCTAGTTTTACATTGTAAGTTGTACATAGAAGGAATAGGAAGTTAACTGGTTCCTCTGTAACTAAAAAATAAAAAAAAAACAACCCACAAAAAAAAAACCCAAACACCAAAGCAAACAAACAAGCAGTAAAGATTTTCAACTGCAGTTATTTTTGAGAAAAATCATAATATGCTTACTGTTAAAAAGAATGGTGTATTTTCAGAGGTACAAACAGAAACCAAACCAACTCCTCTGACTGCTTTCTAATAAACCATAGTTTCCCTGAATATACTGTCAGCCGCCTACCAAGGGCTTGCAGGTAATCTAATAAAAATTCTGGATAATAATTTACCTTACATAATTCAAAAGAAATGGGATAAAATTGAGACTGAGCTTTGATGCTGTCCACGCTGAAGTAAAAATTTCATTGGCGAAGAATTAAAGAATGACACTAAACACAGGGATAGATGATTTTTCAGTATGAAAGAGGCCCCTGTGAATAAAGAATCAGTTTTCTTTTAGTTCTCAAAGAGTAACAAGTCTCAAAAATAGCACTATATGAAATCCATAGTGGAAAATATCAGCTGATCACCACAATGTTAATATAGCATATTTATTTTTACATTTCTTACCAATCAGCAAAAAATAAAAATATCACAAAGGACCATAATCTGACTTGTTCTCCCCACAGACTTCCTTTACACAATATGAAAAGATTAAACCACTTGACATTGTTCCAGGAGCCACTAGATGTCTACAGAGACTAACAATGTAAGACACTTTGCTTTACATTTTCAGTGAGATGAAAAGAAATAGATTTGAAACTGTCTTTGTTACACACAGTTGTACTGATATATGCTTAAGCAAATGTATGCTACTTGGCTCCATACAAAATCCAATCCAATCCAGTCCAAAATACAATCAACTTAATGTAGTGGAAGAATAGTAATAATTCCCCTGTCAAGCCCCCATAAACAATTCCAAGTTCACACATGCATATGTAGCTAATCATGTTGTAAATATAATCTTTGAGGTATCCTCTAAACTGCCAGCAGGTGTCAAAATAAGCTGCCTTGCCTGGATGAGATGTGAACCAGACTGAGTGCTTACATTCGACTGTGAAAAGCCTAGGATAATTCTTCCTTTTCCTAATTTAAGATCTGTGTGATTTTATGCAACAAAAGCCAATGAGAAGAGCTGTGGCAGATTTGCCATGACCTACATAACGTATGCAAATGGAAATTTTCACTAACCATGCTTGCTTTCTTGAGCACCTTGTTTCTTTATGACACATTTGTGTCTTGCTACAGTACCTTTGTCTACTCCGGGTTGATAGATAGAGCTGAAGTTTATTTTTATTTTTGGCTAATAAGGGAAGATAGAAGGAAGAGAAGTAGGATTTTCCTTATGAGAGAAAAAAAAAAAAAAAGCAGCTGTGCATTCCTTCATCCTGACACGAAAGGGGAGGCTCAAATATACATTGCCAAGAACTAGGAAAGTAATGACCCTTTTTCTCTTTGAAGTTTACTTGCCTAAACACCAAGATGAGCATACACTCTCATTACAGCCTCTCTCTCACAATTGCACCAATTTAAGTGATAACAAACCACTACATATCTAGCTGATGTCAAGAGATGCCTCAAGTGTTTAACAACCAAAATAAGGAAACCACAGAAACACCCATTGCATGCCCAAGCTTGAATTTACATCCACATTTTAACGACTTCTTTTTAAAGCATGCATATTCTGAAGAAAATTATTCCTTCCTATAGCAAATCAAGTTCCAGATAGTAAACTTGACAGTCTTTAATTTATAGTATTTCTAGAGGCACTTTTAACTGTGCAATTTTGTAGTACTTCTAAAATCGGCGTTATCACTCTGGTAGTCAACCAAGTATGCACACTACAGCTGTTCTACAGAAAGGTTGAGTAGAAACTCTAAGATCCAAATTGTCTAAATGCTCTTCATTTTGTTCAAAAATGCTATGGTATATTATGCTTTCTTTTAATTGTGAAAGCTTTAACATACACATGCTTTCCATTTACTATCAAATTACTATCAGTCCTCAAAAAAAAGTGATTTTTTTCCATACCTAAATAAAGCCAGCTAGGAATGATAGAATGGGTAAAAAGGTATATGTAACTTTCAAAAATGAGTGGAAATGTGAGTCCTAGATTTCTTTCCTTCTGGACTTCCAAATACGCAGATAAAGTATCTTACCAAATGCACACAACACACTTCAGAAGAAACTCCTCTGTTGCTTCTTTTTTGTTGCAGCAACTATTTTGATTTTTAAAATTTCTTTGGAGCAGCATCACATATAAGGATAGAATAAGCATCACAATTCTAGTACAGCTATCAGAGAAAATTAAGCATAACAAAACAAAAAAATTGCTTCATAGCTACTGAGCTATCAGTTTGCTTTCTTCTTTCCTAATCATTACTGGTAAAGTTTAAAATCAGAAAAGTTAACTTAACTACAAAGGAGAAAAAAGACTGATGACAAAGCAGAACATAAAGGAACATGCTTCTTAAAGAGTGTTTTCAGTTTAGATTTGGAATTTAAATGTCAAACTTCTACAATGTATTTTCTCTTTCTGTCTCACTTTTAATAAACTATTTCGAAGTCTTGCTCATCTATTCTGGTTTTACAGCATTCGGTTTGCTCCATGAAGCTCAACAGCATTCAGTTATCTCAATAAGGTTATGTTTGCTACTGTCAGCATAGCAGAGGCAGCCATGTTGGCTCTCCTTTGTAGTACTGCTCTGAGCTCACACTAATAGGTCTTTCGGTCTTTGGTCCATTTCAGCTGTGGTAAATTAAAACAAATAAACAAACAAACAAACAAAATCTGCCCCCTGCCTTAAAATAAAATAATTTGCAGTAGCATACTACTGGATGCATTGATATGCATTCAAAAGGCACTTCTGTGCAAAGTTATTTCAAATTAATGCTGCATGTCAGATTTTGAAAGCTTGGACTAAAACATCTGAGGAAAAAAAAAATATGCCTCAGTTATGATGACAAACCATTTCAGTAATTCATTGCCAGGGTGCCCTTTAAGTAGTTGAAACCACTTTGTAGTGTTTTGGGGTTTTTTTCCAATTAAAACTAGAGATGCATTTTTTTGGAAGTTGCACCCCGAGATTACATGCACCAAAAGTTGCTAAAAAAAAAAAGTACACTAGTATGAACTCCAAGAAAAAGGAATTTGGAATTCCTCACTGCACTTATTTACTTTAACATCCTTGAAGATGAAGGTTTTGACAAACAATATCTAGGATATCTAAGCAGCTTTCCAGAATACACATTGATTCCAGAAGAGAAAACACTGATAATTATAGCACAGGACACTAACTTCCCCAAGAGGAAACTGGAAGGTAAATGAACAAAAACAAGCAAGCATGCAAAAAGCTTCTTAAAATAGAACATTATGAAGGGTGAACTTATTTAAGTATCCAGAAGATGATGACAAGAATTGGAAGAAAGGAAAAGGAAGCAGTGATGGAGAGCAGTCAATGGAGATGGAGTGATGCAGTGATGCAGTGATGGAGAGTCAATGTAGCAAGTAGTTTTTGCAAAAGACTATAGAATACATCCCCTTAATGAAAATCTGACAAATATAGAGGGTCAACATCATCATCTCTTACCTGCTGGTATTGTACTCCTGTACCAGAAGAAGAGTCTTGATCTTGCTAAATGGAAGGGCTAAGATGTTATTAATGTAGATTGTTCTTCAGAGGCAGCTGTACCACCCAGAAATTAAGGCCACGATGTTTGAATTGAAATTCAGTTTCTCTTTGTTAACTCTTCTGCAGTCAAATGGTTGGTCAGAGCCCTGGCAAACTGAGAAAATAAGATATTTTGGTATGTAAACATGCATGCATGAATATTTGTACATATGTGATTATATATGTTCATACATATATTTTCCTAGTAACAGATCTCTCTACAGCAATGGCCTTGCATAGTATTGATAAACTTCCCCCAAGGAATAATTGTGTTCTTCAAATGGTCACAAGCAAAATATTTGTACTGTTATTTGTGTTTGTGTGCAAGGGAACAAGCAAAGTGGATTATAACTTCCCTCCCATATCCATAAGAATAGATGGCACAGGATGAGCTCTATAAATCCTGTCTCCTGTTCCATTGTCTTTCTCTAAATCACTATACTGTATGTGATTTTGCACTAGCTGTATATCATTTCTGAATGACCAAGGCTGGCAGAGCTACTTTCATTTTTATACGTATTATCTATTTTATGTAAGCATGTGTACACATCAGTCAAACCACGAAGTTATTGGGACAAAGACACTATTATTTTATTTATATAGTAAAAGATTAATTTGATAGTCATGTAAAAGTGCTAGATTTCTGAAAGAGCTGTATAGCATTGCATAATCCATAGCAATTAGTTTCATCAGACACTAAACCTTTCATCAGCAACATGGTACACAGTAGATTATACCAGGAATGCAGCTTTTGAGAACGACACGTTGACACGTGCAGTGCAAAATAAGAGCTGCGTGTGTATTTCTGGTACAAATTCAAAGCAAATCCATGAAAATCAAGAAATTTACTCCAGCCTATCTGAGATAGTGAATCTTTTAACATGCAAAGTGTCTGTAAACATACTGTACTTTTATTGCTGTGAATATTAACAGCAAATATAACAGCGAATTCCTGCCTTTTTTTCCTCCATTGTGCTAATGGTCCCAGTGCATATGAATTACAAAGTACTGCAGGCATGATGCTGTAAAGTACTAAAAAAAAAAACCTTTCCTCTCCACGTTGGTTCTGACTATTAATAAACAGGTCTAAACAGGTTTAGACAGCCTCCCAAGAAAAAAGCCTCTGACATATTAGTACACATCACATACAAAGCCAATGCAGTTGTATCAACAGAAAAAAATCCATCTGTTAAAAGAAGCCATCTACAGTGGCATAAAGTCTGATAGAACTTCTGTATCAAGAAATTAAAATCCTTACAGTGTAGATAAAAGTCCTCTTTTCAATCAGTGCTCTTCTCCAACTGTCACATTTTGGGCTGACATTTTTCCATCTAAGAATGTCTGAAAATTAGATTAAGAAATAATGCAGCTGCTTTACTTTAATAGGTGTCTTGCTGAAATACTTACTTGGAAAAGTGAACTCCACATTCCACAAAATAAAAAAACAAATATCCAGATCTCATTGTTATGCTGGACCTCCCACTTCCAGTCCAGTGCCAGCAGGACAAAACCATACAATCAGGTTTCCTTTGTTTTTCTACCTTAAAAATCTTAGAAAATTCATACACAAAAAGCAAAACACAAAAGGATTGCATATTCATCACACCACAATAATTTTGTTATTTTAAAGAAAAATATTTAACTTGTGTTCCCCTTTGCTACTTCTTTTTCTAAAAGCCACAGAAAAAAAAATAATATTTAAGATGAATGGCAAGAAAGACTATTTATCAAAAGGCTAGAGTTGTCTCAAGGTCTCTTACTCATTACTTAAATACCTGTCTTTAGAAGAAACAAGAAACACTGGAAAAAAACACCCAATTTAACTTGGCCATTTTTACATTTATAAAGAAGATTATGATAAAGTCCAATCAGAATGATCTGTATATTCTCCTATATAACACTGAATGTATGTAAGAAGGTTGCTATCATAGTGTTACAGAAAAGGATTCAATAATTCAAAATTACAACAGACAATACTAATTTCTATTTCAGATTTCTTCAAAAGGCACAAACTAATCACCATCTGAAATGTATCTGGAATATATTTCATTTAAGGTTATTATTGTTCATTATTAACTCTTGTTTTTTTTCTGTGAAAGAGCTGGTGTCAACCCTCATTAGATGGAGAAGGCAGCCTAGATGGCTGTCCTTGTCACCTTTGGCTTACATGACCTCATTACATAAAAAGTCAGCATGGATTTTTTCTTAAACCAACAAAATACCAAGTTTTTTTTCCTGCTTGTATTTTGGATGATAAATTTAGGATTGGGCAGCTTAGAAATATCTGTGACAACTGTGAAATTGACATCAAAGTATTCAAGAAAATGAAATGCGAACAATCTGAAAGGCATAGGATTTTAACCTACGTTTTAAGAATTCTGCTTTGTTTCCTTATGACATCCTTAGTTACCATTACATGTTTAAATACAAAAGGTTAGTACACTTCCATGAAAGATTCTTCATAAGTCAGTGCCTGTGCTGTGTCAGTTATAGAAAGGATTTGCAATGCAGAAAAATGTGGGGAAAAATACTGCAACAGTGAAATTTTTGAGTGTCAATCACAAGATAAGTAAATATATCTCTATTCCATTAAATATTAATAACCACAGAACTATGTTACAGAAAAACTACTAATCCAGTAATATCAAAATCATGATGAATGCAAACAAGTATAGGTTAGCTTTTCTCAGGGGAACTACATTGATTTGTTCTCCTTGAGAATCTGTCTCCAAGTGTAGGAACCTAAGAATGTTAGAAAATTGTTATGAATATAAGTAAAGTCTAAACCTAGAGTGACCCTTTAGTTCCTTACATGTAAAATTTTATTATGAATTTATAGAATACCTTGTTATTTCAGGATACTTTCTGTTTGTCCTAGGTCACCCATGCCACAGACTATTTTCAAGGAAGGTGAATAAGCTCTGAACCAAAAAATTTTTATTGTCACCATTAGCACTTCTTATTTTTTGATACAGGAATCACCATAAACTAAAGCCCCATCCTAATAGTGAGCAACAAGCAGATATAAAATCAAAAGAAGCATTTTCTGAGTTTTGAGTTTGTGAGTTTATGAGTTTTCTGACATAGATATGTGGATAGTTTGATTTAAACAGGGTATTACTGAGCATATCAAAATCAAGAAATCAAGGTATAGTAAACTAGATCATTAACAGAGGAACATTCGTCTCAATAATCACTGATGCTTCTAATGCTTCATTTCAGAAGCTCTTTCTAGCTAAGGAAAAGTTTGACATAACTGAATGTTTTCCTGTAGATTTGCTTGTGCTGTCTTGACATACAGAAGAAAGAATGGTAAACAAAAACAATTTCAAGTCATGTACTATAAAACTGCTCAGATAGTCATTCTATCCCCTTGTATATAATGGGATAAATTAAGGGATCCTGAAGTAAAAAGTTTTATACCTGATAATCACATTTTGAACTCTTTTAGGCTATATAAACTAAATTAACATGACCAACTATACAAGGTACTACAAGGAAGTGACAAGATATATTATACTTTATTTTGATGTATTACAATGTAGTCTTACATTATATTAGAGACTTCTTTGGAATCAATGAATTGACCTTTCATCAGATTTATAATTAGAGATCTTATGACTTGTTTCAAAGGTAGCATACCCAAAGAAACACACAAAAATAATGCTGCAGTATTTTTCTTCTAGCACGAGCATTAAAACTTCGTTATTCACAACAGGAAATTTCAAAAACCATCACATATCCATTAACATTACACCTGCATATCTCATACTCTAGGTCATGTTCTTGACTACAAGTACCAGCTGATATCCAGAGTCATATACCAAATGGCCTTTTGCTCTGAAACAGGTAATGCAAGATATATAATATATTCTCAATTCTATCAACGTGTGAAAGAGTTTTCATAAGTCTCCCAAACTTGCAGGGAGAATGGTGAAGCATGGAAAATTTACAGATGGGCTTTGTCCACACCTACTCTAAGCTAAGTAGCCATTCCTTCTTTACATTTTTTTCTGTGGCAGCTGAAAAATTGATAGAAAAGGCTACTAAAGAGACTTAAAAGTCAGAAAAGAGGATACGCCTTGACAGTGTTACTTTAAAAAGGAATATATTCATTCCATCTGGCTGCCCTGTTTATCTCTACTTTGGGCATATTTCTCAGAACAGTACAACTGTTGCTTGATCTCTGGTGCAAGGAATGGTGACATTTCCTAGAATTTTTCCATTTTGCTAAGCTGAATTTTAATATGAGAAGTAATGTAATTAGAAACTCTGCTCAAATTCTGTTGACCCTTCAACTTTTCTGTAAACATTGCAAATCTATTTAGCAAGTGTTAATTGTTAAACCCAGAGACAAAAAAACAGTCTATAGATGGATGTAGTAATTTTTTTTTTTTTCCGGTTTTGTTTTTTTTCTAAGAAAGGAGTTGAAGAAATACAAGGGGATGATTTGTTCCTTAAGCAGGAAGGCAAAGGGGACTAGAACATGAAAATCACCTTTGTTTGATGTTTGGAATGAGACCACAACATGATCTAGAGAACTGCACGAAATATCCTTGTCACATAGGAGCACATCTCATCTACAAAAATATGATAGGTATTTTTTTGTCCATTAAGAAATCATATAATGAAATAAAATGTATCTAAGAAGGTGGTTGTTAGAAGTTTTTTAGGATAATATTAAAAGCAGAAAACTTAACACATCTTCCTCTAAGCATTCAGTAGACCCACACAAACCCCTCAGGAATTTGTTGTAGAAGTGAAAAAACAGGGTGTAAAGAAAGTTTTTGACATGTAGATTAAAACAGCAGTTAAATGGTCCCTAGAGGACTTCATAATCAGTTGATGAGACTCAACTGACAGTTAGCAATCCAAGGAGTCTAACAAGGAAAACAGCAGTCAATACAGAACACTTCTTCCATCTTTAGGAAGGGCAGCATATACAGGCAACTGAGAAAGGAGGGTTTGGCATGTCTTCTTGTGCATTTCAAAATAGCTCCACTCATGGTGGCTGTGTGAATGAAATTTTACTTTCCACTGGCTGTCAGGAAAACAGCAAGGGCATTCTAGGAGCTCATGACTATGGACTCAGTAGTTTGTCATGGCCAAGGTAAGGTGTATTTTCATGGTCAATTCTTTCCTTATATATCAGCTCAATTCTGAAGTGTCTGCATAGAAAATAGCATTGCTTTAAAACTGTTAGTCCAGTAGCAGATTATAGCTGTTACATTCATTTATTAGTACTCTAAGTCAGGAATCTCTAAAATATACTTACATGGTAAGTACAAACCTCAGCCTACAAGAAGTTCAAAACGATTCTTAGAGGCAATATTAAAAATACCTTGGAGAGACTAAATCCCTGGAATGATTCTTGGGGAGTGAAAAGTGGAACTTAGAAATTAAAAGAAGAAAATGCAGCCAGATTTGACTGCTTACTGCAGAATACTAGGGAAAGCCTCATTCTTTTTCCCTAGCATGCTATTTCTCCGCTATCCAGCACAGAGGTTGCAAGCTCTTTGCCCCTTTTATGCATGCTTCACAATGTAATTGCCCAACACTCTTGGCCTTGGACAGACAGGTGATTGCAGTGACTTTGGAAGGAGGATACACCTGCCAGCCCAAGCTGCTCTGGAGAGCCTGGGAATTGGGATTGTCTCATCACAAAAATTGTAATGAAACAATACCTACATAAGAAAAATGATTAAATGTTACATTTATCTTTCTTAAAGACTACAGTCAGAATTGCACAGCCCAGATTATTACCTATCAGGAGATATTAACCATTTGTCAATGCCTGTCAGTGTATTTATTCATTACAAATAAGAGGAAATAGAAATTGAACAGCAACTTTCTTATTTGATCATTTATAGCAATTTAGTCCAGCTTTTGTGGCAGTCAGAAAATGTTGGAAGAAGTCTAAATCTGGGTGAAACCACAAGCCAAAGGAAGTTAATGTTACTAAGATTCTGGATGATAATGGAAGAATACCATGCTCACAAAATCTGTCATTTTTGACTCTAATTTAAAGGCAAAACTCTGCTTTCTAGCGTGCCCTGCAATTCTCCACTGGACTGATACTCTAGTTGAAACACATCGAAATCAGGTTTTGATTGTTGGTACAGGATTTAGAAGTCCAAGGATTTTCCACTCAATCATTGGTATGTCAGATGGACTAAGTTGGGTCCAATAACAATACTGAACTTCTCAAGGCAGAAAACATTATACTTACTGTATGTTTTTAAAAGGATAAGGGAAGAGCACGTAAACATGTGGAAATGAACACGGCAATCGATGCCTTTGTAGCCGACCATAGGACTCTAAAAAAAGAAGTTATCAAGAGGTTTGGTAAGGTGGTTTGTCATCTATGGCTTTAAAATGGACAGAAAGTCCCAATAATCACGTCAGATTTGCTGTTTTAAAGAGGCAGTAATTATGACGATGTTGACTTTTCATCCCCTGAAAATGCTGAAATAACCTGCAGTGGAGACAAGGCTAAGCATAGACATTCTCTGATTTCTTTTATAACAGAAACATACTCCCAGGACTAGGTCAGTTGAAGGAAGAAAGCTCTCAGTCTTTAGTTTATTCTTTTGCAGTAACTTTTCAAACGTCCAGTAGTACTCTTGCAGAACTGTAACTGTCCATGTCCTATGACCATTATCAGATCTGAATATGAACATTCTCACTATGAAGCTTTTTCTTCAGAGCCAGAATTTTACTGGAAGCTTTGTGAAATCTAGGATCTCCTTACAGGCCGAAAAAATTAGTTACTTGTAGTATCTACAGTGCTTGTATGGAAGAGAACCAAACTGTTGTAGTGGAATTTAATGCGACAGTCAGTCTGTTAGAAACAGACTCCCTTTCCAATCCACAGAGTAGTGGTTGTGACCTGGAAATGACCAACTGTCATCAGAGAAGCAGAAAGAGTATTTCTTTTAAGCTTTCAGACATGTATTAGATGCTACATTTTATTAGCACATAGGATTGCTCAATCAGAAGGGGCAGCTACCAAACATAATACTGAAGTCAGGAAATTTAATCACAGAAATACAATGGACCTCTTACTGAAGGTGTCATTATCATGCAGCATTGAGAAACATTGCCACATTGTCAATGCTCAGATCTGTTCTTTTTTTCTTTTTTCTTTTTTCTTCCCCCCCCCCCCCGGAAAAAACAAGTAGATGAGGGCATTGATGCAAACTGAACTTTTTGAAAAGGTCGATTTCTAAGTCTGCTTTCTTTGTCTAAGTCTATTTTGAAGTTTGCTTTCTTCGGAATAGTGGTCCACAATAGTAATTCCCCATTATAGCATTCCACTGTCTACTTAATAAAACATACTTTTAACAAGTAATAATAAATTAAGCTTATTTAAGCTTCCACCTGTCAGCTTTCCTGTACAATTCTGAATTTTCAGTATGTATGCCTGATTTCTCCACTTCATTTTTTAAAGAATAGAAAAAACCCTTCTTTTCAGAACATGCATATATATGGCATAACACGTTATACGTATTAAAATGTAACTCCTGTCTTGATGAATTAATATTTTCAATCTCAGTGTAAACAATTACACCACAAACATTCAGACTCAGAATACTAGAGAGTGTGGTAGTATTATGTGTATCTTTCTTTCTTATAGTTACACAAAATGAAAAATGGATCTTCTTGAAATTTCTCAGCAATAAAATGTTCTGCATTTAAGCTTCCAGTGGAAGTTTGATTCATTCTTTATTTCTGCCATATTCCACAATCTTTGGGAGTAATAGTGGTAGATTTTGTTATCCCTATTTCCTTCCATCTGAAATGACTGTGTTAACATAAAGAATTTGGAACAAAAGAAAACCCTAGTTCCCCTCAAGAAAGTGTCTGATGTGCTCAATTTTTGACCTTTTGAAGTCATATTGAGCTCACTGGCATCAATTGCCCATCTTCTAAACTGAATGTATCTTATTATTTCATATATGTGAATCCAAACCCAGACTGCTTCAAGGTACAGAGCAAATTTATTTCTCAGAGTAAAACAAAATTTTAAAAATGCATTCATTGTTCTAACATTTCTTTGCTTTAGAAAGGTCTAACTTTTATAGACTAATCTGACTATAGTGATAAAATCAAAGGAATAGGGATGGTTAATGAAGCTGACTATGAACATAAGCCACACATATCCACCTTTACTCCTTATCCCGTCTAATTTCTAAGAATCCATCATTGCAGAAAAAAAATGAAACAACATTACTACATTTCTTATTATAAATAAAATGGGTAAGTGGGAACACATCCAATGTAATCCATGCTTCACATACAAACTACAGAAATAAATTAATATATCTCTACAATGTAATCTGAACAGGAGATACAGCAGATAAGATTTTTTTTTTTTTTTGCAGACCTTTAACATTTTAATAGCTGAAATTTAGAAAGTAAAAATGAAATATCACTAAATCATTCAGATATAAATATTTACAAATACCAGCTTTTTATTAGAGTAACATTTGTAATTAGTGCTTTGGGCCATAAAGAAACAGAAATACTTTACATTATACCTAAAAAACTTCAGTATTGCTTAACAGTCTGTGGCTGAGGTGGAGATGATTATTTTCACAGTAGCTAGGGTCTATGTTTTGGATTTCTGCTGAAAAGAGTGTTGATAATACCAGGATGTCTTTGCTATTGATGAGCAGTTCTTACACAGAGTCAAGGCCTATTCTGCTTCTCACACCACCCCACCTGCAAGTAGGCTGGGGGTACACAAGAATTTGAGAAGGGACACGGCTGGGACAGCTGACCCCAACTGACTAAAGGGATATCCCATATCATGTGACATCATGCTCATCATATAAAGCCTGGGGAAGAAGGAGGAAGGTGGGGGACATTCAAAGTGATGGCATTTCTCTTCCCAGTGACTGTTATATATGACAGAGCCCTGTTTTCCTGCAGGTGGCCTGTTGATGGTAAGTGGTAAATGAATTCCTTAGTTTGCTTTGCTTGTGTGCATGCATTTCTTTTACCTATTAAACTGTCTTTATCTCAACCCATAAGTTTTCTCACTTTTACTCTTCCCATTCTCTCCCCCATCCCACTGGGGTGGAGTGAGCGAGCGGCTGTGTGGTGCTTAGTTGCCAGTTGGGGTTAAACCATGACACAATCTCAAACGTGCTTGCATCTTTGACTGAAGAAATATTCTAACCACTAAAACTCAAATATTTTATCCTAACTTGACATTCCTGTCACAAAACTATACAACTTCCTTAGCAGAATTTGCAGAATGCTAACTTTCCACTTTTACTACTAATATAGACTTTCCACTTTAAAACAGGAATCAACCTTGGTTCTGCAAACCTGCCCAGTCAGCCACTCAGAAACACACTAAATTGTATTCCACTCTCCTTTTTTCCTTCTTTTCTCCTATGCACTGATTTAATGGTGTAGGGCAACTAGTAGTAGACAAGTATCCAAACAGATTTTATCTCCCTTAATGCAAAATAGTGAGGAGGAAGATAAATATTCACCAATTGTATTATTTTCTAGACAAATATGCATTACTGTAAGGCAGATAAATGTGTAAATTGGTATTTAAGTAATATTGTTATGTTTATACCTCAGCCAGGCAAAAATCATAACTCAACATGTTTTATTGGTAGAAACAGACAGAAAAAAAAAAAAAAAAAGAAGATGTTTTTAACTCTTGGATTCTATTTTGATGTGTATAGATACTTTAAGGAAGTGCGTATCTTCTTAAATGGATTAACCCCCCCCAAAAAACTAACTATCCTTTCTCAATATCTAACATAACCAATAAACTTGCACATGCACTACCTTTTAAAAGTCTGTTTTGATATTAATTTCACTCTAAACCTTATTTCTGTACCTAAGATATTAAAGAGTAAAGCTCAGAAACTCTAATTGTATCTGAGAGAGAGGACTGCTGCTGATGGTGCAGACAGTGTTTAATATCAAACATTTTACCTGATAATACCTCAGAACTACACTGAGGTGATACAAACCCTGATTGTCAATATATTTCTGATAAGTATTCTGGTTGTTAAATTTATACACTATCAAAAAAAGCAGAAAAAATAGGCAACTATTATTCTCTAATTATAGTAAAATTTCTGTTCAGATCTCGTTTTATTTTGTAGTGTTTCTCTTAGTCCTGTGAAATATTTTCAAGCTCCCATCAAATTGCCTTTGTAAATTTTATGTCTCTTTATAGATTATCAGGATTGAAATACAACATCATCAGTTATCATGGTATTAGATGTCAATATGAAATGTTTGGTTTATAGATAATGAGCTTTCAGCATATGATAGGTAGATGCAATTAGAAAATGTGCTTTGGGAATGTCAGTAGCAATTTCTGTTGTTCGGACAGCAAGTTGTATACCTATTTGTCAGTGTGGAATACTTTTGTGATTACGTTCAGAGTTTGAATTGTGTTTTGCGAGATTCTTTATGGGGTCTTCAAAGTTGGTTGAGCACTATTAATCCATTTCTTTTTCTTATTTTCAAAAAATTAGGAAAAAGTTCCTTTCTCACTTGTGCTGGTTTTGGGTGGGATAGAGTAGAATTTCTTTGTAGTAGCTTGTATGGGGTTATGTTTTGGATTTGTGATGAAATCTGTGTGGACAATACAGGAATGTTTTAGTTATTGCCGAGCAGTGCTTACATGGAGTCAAGGTCTTTTCTGTCTCTCACACCACATCACCAGTGAGTAGACTGGGTGTGCACAGGAAGTCTGGAGGGGAAACAGCCATGACAGCTGACCCCAACTGACAAAAGCAATATTCCAGGCCATATGGTGTCATGCTTAGCAATAAAACCTGGGGGAAGAAGAAGGAAGGATGTTCAGAGTTATGGTGTTGGTCTTACCAAATAACCATTACATGTGATGGAGCCCTACTTTCCTGAAGATGACTGAACACCTGCCTGCCAATGGGGAGTGGTGAATGAATCCTTTGTTTTGCTCTGCTTGTGTACAAACCTTTTGCTTTCCCTATTAAAATGTTTTTGTCTCAATCCATGTATTTTCTCATGTTTACCCTTCTGATTCTTTCCCCCATCCCACTGGTTGTGTTAAATTGCTTAGATGCCGCATGGGGTTAAACTATGACATCACCTTTGTCTATAAATTCTTTGGGCATTAATTGCCCTTCCTTCCCTGAAGATGACTGAACCCCTGCCTGCCAATGGGGAGTGGTGAATGAATCCTTTGTTTTGCTCTGCTTGTGTACAAACCTTTTGCTTTCCCTATTAAAATGTTTTTGTCTCAATCCATGTATTTTCTCATGTTTACCCTTCTGATTCTTTCCCCCATCCCACTGGTTGTGTTAAATTGCTTAGATGCCGCATGGGGTTAAACTATGACATCACCTTTGTCTATAAATTCTTTGGGCATTAATTACATTAATCTTTGCACATTCAAGCATCTAGAAACTGTGTGCTCCTGTGTATTTTCCTTTTCCTGTGTTTTCCCTCCAGAATTAAAAGCATTACACAGAAGCATAAGTTCATATTAGGACATCGTCTATTTATTAATATGTATTTAACAACTTTGTATTAATTTTAAAGTTGACTTTAAGTTGTATTTTTTCTGTTGTTCGTTTTAAAGCATGACAATGGAGCCACACATCAAAATGTATAGAGAATGCATTTCAAGTAAACCATCTGTTCTGTGATTATCTGAGTCTGTTCCACTTCATCTTAGGGTAGTCAAGGAGCTGGCATACGAGATGTCAGAATATGGCCCAGTATGTCTCCAAGATTTCTCATAGTACACAACATTCCAGGAAATAGAGAATGCCCAGACAGCAAAAACAAGATAGAGAGCTTGCTGAAGTATCTGCTACTCTGAGAAGCACCCAGTGAAGACACCCAGTCTCTTGGAGCATAGTTCAATTTTATAAACCCTGACACATCAGTTAAAGTTGTGTGTGTTATTCTAATCTCTTCGTTGAAGAGAAATGTCTTGACATGTCTCGCTTATTTGATTTTACTAAATACATTATTGATCAGAATACGGCTATCTGTTCCTCACCTTTGCTGTACTCAATTAATGTTACATTTGATGATTTATGATCCTCATAAGAAACATCACCATCTTTTGCCTTTTCTGATCTTTGTTCTTGCTCCTGCATTGCTCCTGTCACCAGTAATGCCAATACAAAAGTGATTGTGCAGCATTGTCATGATGAACCTTGCTGCTGAACATTTATTTAAGGAAGAGACTGATCAAGAAAACCACAAAACCCCAAAAGTAGCAGCACCTAAACTGGCTCCCAAGCTGGATCACTTAGGCAATCATCTTAGGCAATCCAAAATGTAAGTGTACCTGGACATATATATGGTTTTAACCCGTGAAATACAGCATGCTGTTGCACCAGTCCTTGGTAGGAAAAAAGAAAGATGACCAATGCAAGGTAAGAATTATTTGACTACAGAGGTCCAACACAGAGAACCCGTTCTACTACTTAAACTGGCCACTTACAGAACTACCTACCCATGTTATTAGTATCAGTCACCCATTAAAAACAAACAAAGCAAACCAAGCAAACAAACTGTTGGGTTAGCCCTTAAATACTGTTACTTATCTTATGAGACAACTTGAGAATTGCTCTTTTGTTGAACTCTGTTGAATTGTTTTGACAGTTGAACTTTGCATAGGAGACTTTAAAAGGTTCTTTATTACATATATTTATTTTAGTTGTATTTACATAAATCATTGAAAGTTTGAGAATGCCATAGAACCCTCTTAAGTTGTGGAAGCAAAAGAGTAGAGCCTAGGTAGACCTAGAGAAGAGAAAGTAGAAAAGAAAAACAGGTAGAAATTTAGCCTGCAGTCAAAAAGTTTCTGGACAAAAATGCTTTTTTTTTTTTTTTTTTGAGATGTATGAGAAAATTTGGGTGAAACTGATTGCTTGTACAAAAGATATGAACACACTTTTGTTGCTGAATCATTGCAGTGCCTATTGAACATCAGTGCGATCAAAGATACATCCACTCTGAATAAAGCATATACCTTGAACAAGTTTTGTCTCAAGAGGCATTTAAAACTGAAGTGAAAGCATTTGGAGAACCATATCATATTTCCATAGAAGGTCTAAACTAGTATAGGTATTTAAATTATTTTTCCCATAACAGATCAAGGAACAAATAATTTGGAGAACAAAACCCCAGAAAAAATATTTTTAGATTTGTAGCAATTGTGACGTATAAACACAATCAGAAGACAAATGAACTAGCAAAAGGTACATTTGTGCTCTAAGTATGTACTTACATATATAAAAAGGCTCAAACATAAATTGCAATAAAAATTAACATGCAAGGTGAATACTATTTGAGAAGCAGTTTTATTAGAACACATGGATTTTTAAAGTCAAATCATAAACACACACACCCTTCTTAGAACACCACAGAAAAATCTGGCTGAATAAGCTAATTTCATGTTTAGCTGACAACAAAGGCTTCACAAACACCCCATCAGATTGATTTGCACAGCCTGTGCTGAAGCCCAGCCTAGCTGAAGCTAGAACTGCTGAGAACATTCAGTCCAAGAATGAGGATGGGCGGAGGCATCTGCATCTGCAGTAATTCAAAAGGACATTTTCTGACAATTTAAAATTCTTGTGGCACACAGTACATTTGATTTGAATAAGCAAACTACAGGTCCTGGCTTCTTTATTAGTTTCCATTTTTCTTTAGTCTCTAGAGCACAAAAAAATCTTTTTTCATACAGATAGCTCTGCCATTACGTCACATCTTAGAGACACTATTACTTTTTTAGCTTGCTTTGCTCAACAAGACTTTGTTATCCAAATGATATCAAGGAAATATAATTCTAAACTAAGACCTGAACTCACAATTGGATCAAACGGTTAAAGCTACATTGAACTTTTAAACTAGCTATTGCTCAAGAAAACATTGTTAGGATTGAAACTGAGATTACACTAATATTCCTTTAAAACATAATCGTTAGACATGAGAGCCAGCTTGTTTTATCTACAACATATGCAATTTATACTCCGAAAGGAAATTAGTCAGATCACTAAAAGGCACATAGGAAAAGCCATCTGCACAGATAAGGATTTTTTCATTTAAGTGATCAAAAAAATGAGAGCCACTGAAGTGTCTCAGTACACATCAGGAATTATCACAGACATATTCAATCATGCTCTGCAATACTGAACAACGTACTTATTTTTATATGAACCAGTAAGATCTATGGCTTGTGTTTAGTACTCATTTTAAAAGGTACTAAAACAGAGCCAATAACCGTACATAAGATGAAGTGATAGTTTAGGTAACAAAAGAGGGCCTTTACTAACCACAGTGTGATAAGAAAAATACTTCAACAATAACAGAGACATCAATTTGTCAAAACTAAATTATAAGAGCTGTTGAACTGAAACCTAATACAAGGCTGATAATAAATGTGACAGTGTTTAGGAAAATAGTGTCTTCTAATAAACTGTTAGAGATATGTCAGAAATTTCATTGCTTATTCAACATTATTGGGTGAGTGCAGATAAATGAAATAAGTTGCAGAATTTTTGGGAGTTTCCTAAGATTTCTTGCCTAGCCTTGCTTCAGTTTGTTATGCCAACTCAGCGTAATCTCAGTAAACTTTTGATCGATTGGACTATTTCAACTACCCTTAACAGAGAAATAAAGACCCCAAATAAAATCAAATTCCTACAGGCTTTGTAGAGACAGAGCATTTTCCACTGCAGTAGGAAATTCAAGAATAATGCAGCCATGGTTTGGCAGCAGACGTTGGCCATAAGGACACAATGATCCACAAGGGCAGAGCCACTCTTCTCTGTCCAGTAGCAGATGTTACAGGTTTGAACAACCTCTAGGGTTCAATGAAGAGAAGCGAGGGAAGAAACCCTAGAGGATGAAGAACACATACCCATAGGAAATGGAACTTTATTAGTTCAGCTGCTTTTGAAACAATGTTCTGTCTGCTAGCATATAAATAAACTACAACTGATACTGAGAAAGAGTAGTTTGGGGGAACAGAATACATGGCACCCAAATGAAAAAAATATCCCATGAGAGCTTCATACATTCTGAAGCAACACAATATATCAGACACAATCTGGTGCATTGTTTACTGCTTCCAGCAATGGAGGAAGAACACACTGGGAGAGTGGGAGGGGAAATTAGTAAAACTTCAAAGTAACTAATTCTGCAACTAAAAGTTTATATTGAAGACTAAGCTTAAGATAAAAAAGCAGTTTAAAAAGATCAAGGGAAAAATTACATGCACACTTGCAAAAAACAAGTTTGAAGTAAAGGAAACGTTACACTGCAAACCACCAACTCAAAAATCTGCTTTTATATCTAGCTGAGAATGTAAAGGCTTCCCATCATCAGTATTATGATTACAGAACAAAGAGAGATCACTAATGATGCTGAAGGCAAGCACAAGACCTTTAAAATTAATATTTCTAAGAACACACCTTCTGAAATTTTTAAAGGCCTCCTTCCAAATTATTATTCTCCTCAGTTAAGCAAGGAAAGGACCAGTTTGGAAGAAGGCAATTAACACTGGCACACAGGCCAAAATTCATTCATGATTTGAACATGCCAAAAAAATCACCAGCTGGAATAATTGGTAGGTGCTTACCAACTTTCACTGTCAGTTATACCAACACCAATTATGCTAGTAATGTAAATATTTGATAACATAAGAACTGATCAGCTAATTCTAATCCTTCTCTATGAACACTCAAACACCATTACATTTTTATCACAGTAGACTGGTGCTCTTGATTACATTACATCACATCCATTTGTCTGAACAGTCATGCATTTCAATGTTAAACACAAAAATAAATGAAGGAATCTTTGTCTGCCTTGCAAATTAATTCAAGTTACTAATAAATGCGGAAGATCCTTTGAAGGAACCTCATTTCCCAATTCAGTTTGAAAGATTTTTTTTTTTTAATAAAAGTTTGATTTTCTTCCCAGTGGCAGAAGCAAACATTCAGAATCATCATCAACTGGAATATTTTATGGTAAGCTTTTTTACCATGTTTTTCAGAGATAGCTTCCAGACTGACTGCAAGCAATGCCACTTGTACGATGTTTGCTTTTGCAGCGGCATGGGTGAGACACATTTAGAGAAAGTCTATCCCAAAGTGACTCTCTGCCGTTTCAGAAGTTTCCTTACTGTAATCCCCCCCACCATTTATTTCCTTTCCCGTAATTACTTCGCTACCTTCTTTAGCTCTTAATCCCGGCCCAACATAGACAGGGAAATGAAACAATGTCTGTATCGAGTAGACAGATCCGAATCTCCGCTTTGCCAAATTGCTCCCTTACTGATTGCTTTTCAGTGACATATGACACACATATGGAAAAAAGAAAAAGCCACTATTTAACAATTTTGAGTATTTACAGTTATGTATCTACTACAGAGTATTTTATCAACTAATCAGTAAAAATACATATGTAACTACTAAATGCAGAGGCAGATTTTCAGTAAATCTGGTGTCCTGAACTAACGAACGTTGAGGAGATTGTCAAGCATCCATTAATATGTCCCTATTTTTAAGAAAAGCTGAACCGAGTCACAGCTCATACCCCGCCCGCACTATCCCCCTGCACTATCCCACCGAGGCGAGCAGC